>NW_027619018.1:0-55083 GCF_964187855.1 Myxine glutinosa
GAATGCTTTGGTTTCAACAGCATGAAGACGAGCTAGGTGTGAGGCAGGTGCACCAGCCCAGAGGAGAGAGCAGTATTCCATTGAGCTGCGGATGAAAGCCTTGTATGTGGTGAGGAGCTCATGTGTGCCAAGGAAGGACTTCGCACGACGGAGGATGCCCAGTCGGCGACTGGCTTTGGAGGCCAGATTTGAAATGTGGTTTTCCCAGGAAAGATCATGGCAGATAGTGAGATCCAAAAGCTTGAGTGACAGAACTTCTTGGAGAGGATTATTGAGAAAGTGGATGGGAGGGTTGTCCAGTCGGTCTTTTCGGAGAGACATCGTAAGAGTGTGAGATTTGTCAGGATTGAAAGACATGTTCCACTTGTATGCCCAGTCTGTGATTTTGTTCAGGTCTGCAGAGAGTGAGGAGGCTGCAGACTGCCGATCTGAGGGATGAAGAATGGAGCGACAGAGAGTAGAGTCATCAGCAAAGAGATAGAGAGGATTTTCAAGAGAGTCAGAGAGATCATTGATGAAGACCAGAAAAAGCACAGGGCCCAGAACACTGCCTTGGGGAACTCCAGCCTGAACAGGAGGAGGAGATGAGAGAAACCCATTCAGGGCCACACGTTGACTACGACTAGAGAGGAAGTCCGCCGCCAGCCATGCGTGGAGATTTCCATGGATACGGTCTTACGGTCATGGTCATGGTCTTTAAGATATGGATACGGTCATGGTCTTTAAGGGTCTTTGGGGTATTTTGGGTCTTTTGTGCGAGTTAATTTGTGCGAATGGATATTTAAGGGTATTTGGGGTATTTTGGGGTATTTTGGATATTTTGGGTTTTCAGCGTCTTTTGGGTCTTCGTGGTCTTTTGGGTCTTTGAGGATCTTGGGGGAGAAGATTCTTGGAGATCTTGGGGAGATTCTTGGGGAGAGGGGAAAGGATTCTTGGGGAGAGGATCTTGGGAGAGGAGAGGATTTGAGGATCTTGGATCTTGATCTTTGCATCTTTGTGTTATTTTGGGTCTTTAAGGGTATTTGGTATATTTTGGTATATTTTGGGTATTTGGGGTCTTTAAGGGTCTTGGGGTCTTTTCATTATTTTGGGTCATCTGGGTCTTTATGGGTCTTTGGTGAATTTGGGGTATTCAGTGTCTTTTGGGGTTTTGTGGTATTTGGGGTATTTAAGTATTTGGGGTATTTTTGGTATTTTGGGTCTTTAACTGTCTTCAGGGTCATTTTGGTCTTTTAGGTCTCTGGTGTCTTATGGGTCTTCAGGGTATTTTGGGTCTTCAGAGTCCTTGGGGTCTTCTGGGTGTTCATGGTATTTTGTGTCTTTAACAGTATACAGTGTATTTTGGGTCTTTGGGTATTTTGGGTGTTTGGCATCCATTGGGTCTTTGGGGTCTTCTGGGTCCTTGGTGTATTTTCGGTCCTCAGAGTCTTTTAGGTCTTAGGGTCTTTGGGTTTTACCAAAAATTTGGATCATAGGATATTTTGGGTCTTTGGGGTCCATTGGGTCTTCAGGGTCTTTTCAGTCTTTTGGGTATTTGTCATCTTCGGGGTATTTTTGGTCTTTAACAGTCTTTGGTGTATTTTGCGTCTTAAGGGTATTCGATGTATTTTGGGTGTTTGGGGTCCATTGGGTCTTCAGGTTATTTTGGGTCTTCAGGGTATTTTGGATCTTCAGAGTCCTCGGGGGTCTTCTGAGTCCTTGGGGTCTTTTTGGTCCTCTTTGTCATTTGGGTCCTTGGGATTGTTTGGGTCTTTTGGAGCCTCTGGGTTTTTTGGGTAATTGAGGTCCATTGGGTCTTCAGGCTCTTTTGGATATTTGGGGCCTTCAGGGCATTTTGGGTCTTCGGGGTATTTTGGGTCTTTTGTGTCTACCAGTCTACAGGGTATTTTGGGTCTTCGGGTATTTTGGGGTCCATTGGAGGCTTCGGGGTCTTCTGGGTCCTTGGGGTCTTTTGGGACCTTAGAGTCTTTTAGATCTTTTAACCGGAGGACACACAGTTGTGTTCAAAGATTGCCCATTAAACCCCCCCACTCAAATCCCCCCTAAAGCACTACTCAAAGTGTTTAAAACCTAACCTTATGAAGGGGGACAGACACACACACACACACACACACACACTGTGTTTTACATGGTATATATATATATATATATATATATATATATATATATATATAATATATGTATAATATATATATATATATGTATAATATATATATATATATATGTATAATATATATATATATATATGTATAATATATATATATATATATATATATATATATATATATATATATATATATATATATATATATATATATATATATATATATATATATATATATATATATATATATATATATATATATATATATATATATAATATATATATATATATATATATATGTATAATATATATATATATATATATATATATATATATATATATGTATAATATATATATATATATATATGTATAATATATATATATATGTATAATATATATATATATATGTATAATATATATATATATATGTATAATATATATATATATATGTATAATATATATATATATATGTATAATATATATATATATATATGTATAATATATATATATATATATTGTTACAGCCGCGGTTAGGATGTTATAGACCGAGCGGTGGTTTAAAACCGCGACCTAACAAAACTCACCCGATTCACCCAGACTTTGGCCGGATCGCACCGCAGCTGCTCAATGAGGGGAAAAGACAAAAACGACGAATGCAAAGAGGAAAAGGAATAAAACGAGAAGACGTACAGACGAGTAATGGGTTTTATTATTTACACACACAAGCAAAAAGGAGCAATCAAGTTTTATTTACAACACATAAGACGCAGGTGACACAGTGCAAATTTAGCTTACCTACAGGCTTAACTTATCCCAGGACAGAACAAACAGAACGCTGACTCACGCGGGGGATGCCAGGAATGGCAGAAGGTGGATGGCTGGAGGGAGAGGGAGAGGTCCAAGGGGGGTCCCGCAGCACAACCGGCGCGTTCAGCAGCCGCCGTTCCTCTTTGGCCCTGCTCCAAACCGCCGTTCAGGCCCCCTTTGGCGGTTGGGTGGTCTTGCGGCTGCGGCCTCCGTCCGCTGCGTTCCCAGGACTTGTCTCACTCGCTTTTCACCACCGACTCCTCACCACCGCAACCAACTGTGACCACTGACCCTCCTTTTGCAACCGACTCAGACCAACTCTTCTCTCTCTCTTTCTCGGTGCGACCAACTCCTCCTCTCTCTCTCTTTCTCCGACCAACCCAGAGTGCATCTCTCTTTCTTCTTCTCCCCCTCCACTTCCGGTTGCGCCCTTTTATAGCGCCCCCCAGCGATCACGCCCCCGCTTTGGACACGCCCATCGGGGCGCTCACCTCGGCCCTGGCTGGTCGCACGACCCTCGGGCTCCGCCCCGGACGACGACGGGCGGGCGCGCCCCTCCCCTCCTCTGACGAGGTGGAGACACGCCTTTCTTCCCTGACTCGAGCCTCGTGGTCAATGGCGGTTATTGGAGGGGAGGTGATTGGGAATCGAGGCTCAGCAATGACGAGAGGGGATGTAATATGGCAATCGAGGGTCGGCAATCACGAAAGGGGGGATGTGAAGGAAATGGGGATTTTTGGGGATGGGAATGGAAGGGGATCTATTCTCTCTCACTGGTGCAATGGAGTATTTCAATTAATGGGAGACACAGCCTTATCTTAAAACACAGAATAAGATATAACTATCGAACATGAATATCCTATGATTGGCTGACGTGTATGCTTGTGGACTATGGACGCCCTTCTGATCTTACACAGCTCCGGAGGCAGGAGGCACAGCACAACAACAATAATAATAATCATACAGCACACAATAAAAAATATATATACAGTCCTCAAATCCACAACACTGCACTCTCCTCCTCTTAGGCACGTCCCGGGCCTACAACTTTTATCTTTAGCGTGACACGTAGGTGTAGTTCCCTCTATTTTTAACCTGACCCTGAGTGTGACAGTTTAAACATAAATAAATGTGTCCCGCTGCTCCATTGCACCCTGCCTAACAGACTTTCGCCCACAGTTAACCGAATTGCGGAATGGTCTTCAAACTATACACTGACGGTGGGGAGCATTATTTACAATGACTCTGCTTTTATTTACAAAACTAACCCAGGACCTGTAATTGTTCTTTCTGGGGGGGAGACAGTCTGCTCTGCATCAATGCACCATGAAAGCACCTATAACGCACCAACACACCCTCAAGCACCAATCAGTGCAGTCACCACTGTTCATCAATAAAATAAATTCAACAACCCCTAACCCTGCAGGTGTCTCTTGCTCTTCGGCTCCCTCTGCTGGTGATTATTATTTGTCTTCCAGATGTTGTCATTTTCATTTTGCTTTGCTTACTGGCGGCCTATTTTCAATAAAGTGTGCCCAATGTGTCCTTATTTATTTTATTTATGGCCCACAGGGCCGACTAGTGTGGTTCACCTGTGGGGCATCGGTGCCCTGTGGCCAAGGTCCGCCAGCAAGATTTCGGGCCCTCATGGCCGGTTCCAGCAGAGGGGCCATGCCCCAACCCATGGGGTCCATAGGTGGTGCTCGGCCACAGACATGTGGTCCATAATGTGGTGCATCGATGCAGACAGCTGGTTCTGGGAATTTCGGGCGCACAATGGCCGACCCACGCACGCTCCCCTCGGCGCCCAACGGCGCTCAGGTCCTCATGTGGGAGACAAAAAGGGGGGACAAGACAGATGAGCGAGGGGTAAGGTCTCAAGGGTACACATCAAAAAGGATAATGCAAGGCGAAATGCGTATGGAGGGCGAAGTGAGAAAGCTCGTCCCTACCGTACGTCACCCCCCTGTTACCGAGCCCACCCTTGCCCTTACCCCATATGTACAAAACCTACACATTACCAATTCGTCACTACTGTCACGTCTTCCCCATATTTCCCCTATATCAAATTCGTCACCACAATCCCTCTACTTCAAAAATTTGCCATCATCAATTCATCATCAATCCTCATAAGGAGGCAGAGATGGAACATCAAAGAACAATGTCACACCCACGTCATGATGCGTCTCACATTCCAAACATTTGCACAATAAAAAATAATAAAACATGGCATGGTGTGGAGTACCTGTCACCTCCGGTGAGTGGGTGCAGATGGTGCGAGGAGATCCTTCATCCTAACTATCCTCTAAATGACTTTAACACACTTTACACTACCCGGGGTCTTTCTCCGGCCAAACCATTGGCCCTCTTACACTATGGGTTCTAAAAACCAATTCCCATTGGCCAAACTGTGGTGCTTTTCAATTTGGGGTCTCACTCCCCCGATTCATCTCCCGGTGCCCTCGCACAATTTCTGGGCCGCGACGTGTAGCCCTCCCAACAGGTCTACCCACCTGCACACCTCCACCACTGTAGTTGCCACCCGAGCTTACCTAGCTCCTCACCCTAACCTATCTAACTGGGGGCAGCCCCTCTCCTGGCTCTGTCACCCCATGGTGCCCTCTGGCACTGGGCTACCCGGGTCCGTCCTCCGGATCCTCGGGCCCCATCCACACAACTACTACCGGCTCCCAGAGCCCACCTGCGGCCTCACCTGGCCGACATCCTTACAGTGGTGGAGTGCCCATACCAACTACACACACTAACAGGCTACACGCCCAGCCATTTCCACAACACTAATGCACCCATCCAAATACCATTCTTTCACCTCGCACCACAGATGCCAATATCCAACCACAATTTACCTATACCCTCTACCTAACACTTGCACTACCCGCCCCGGGTATCCGTGATGGGGGTCCACTCTTCCCCCATTCACACCTTCGCACCATCCACTCCACTCCACAATTTCCACCACTCTCACTCCACGACCATCCATTCCAATACTCCATACCATTTATTCCATACACCTGTCCTTCATTCACCTGTCGTTGCACACCTGTGCAATCCTACCTGGTGCCACCTGCACCCTCCTCCTCTTCCTGGACCAGTTGGTCAACACAACACACAATCACCACTACTCCCTCATACACTGCTCCACACACCTGTTCAGTTGCACACCTGTGCAATCACACCTGTTCAATCCTCACACACACGGCATCATCTCAGCTAACTCCTCTTTTCTGAAACTTGCGCTTCCCAGTCGTCCCTTTACACTATTGCGCTCCCTCGTCATTACAATCCACACTAATCTACCTGCGTCCCCACTACAGGTATCAGTCACTAACTAAACCTTAACGTTACCTAATGTCATCTTCGCTAGATCCCTACACATGATATATCCTAACCCACCCGGGCTAGTTTTCACTGCCATCAACCCCATAAGCTATTGCGCATTTGCCCCCACCGTGAGGGATGGTGGATTGGCCATCCCATCACCTGGGGCATCGCTCACTACCAATTTTGCACATCCAACTTCCACAAATCAAAAATTTCCCATTTACTGCCAATTCTATTCACTTTTATAAATTTCGTACCAAATCACTACTATCATCATCACAGTCCGTCTATATCCTAGCCTCGGTGCGTCATGACATCATTAAACTCGGCTTCGTAAAGCCGAGCAATGAATTCGGGTGGTTTGGTTGCCTGCAGGTTGAATCCGTCCGGCTTTCGGTTCAAGGGAGGTGGTTTGGTTGGACCGAGATTCCACGCACCATCTCGGCGCGGCACCTTGCGGTCCCGGGCCCGATGGCTCAATCTCCCCCGGTCGGAACCCCGTCCCCACGAGGGGGCACCGTTCCGCTTCCTCCCACTCGCCCTCGAACCGGACCGGTCGCCTCGCCCGACAAGGCCCGGACTCGACCGTGCGGGGCGGGGCCAAGCCCGAATCGGCAACGACGCTTCGAAGAGAAGTGACGCAGCATCGACCCGCGCCGGGCCTCGCACCCCTCGCACCGAGCGCTCGCATCGGCTATCCGTCGCCCTAACCACTAAACCGGTTACCATCGGTGCTTTACTTGCATGCTTACAAGCATACGCTACCCCTTTCACCCTCACAAAACCTGGCGTTCCAACGCCGTCCGTACATTCCACCAACGCTCTCCCTGTTACACACCACACCTCTCGCGCACACTTTGGTCCACACCTCTCCTCCGTTACGTCCTCCGTAACACTCACCATGGGCGTGCACTCTTGCATCCACCCACTAACGCGCTCACATGGGCTCTCCCACACCCGCGCCATGACCAATTCAGGTGTGCTTTCTCGCACACGTTCCACCACCACCTTACTCTCCGTGTCACACTTCGTACACCCCGACGTGCATTCTCGCTCGCACTCGGTTTCACACTCGCGCTCCGATGTGCCCTCTCGCACCTGCGCCATCACCAACTCACTATTCGTGTCACACTCCGTACACCCCGACGTGCATTCTCGCTCGCACTCGGTTTCACACTCGCGCTCCGATGTGCCCTCTCGCACCTGCGCCACCACCAACTCACTATTCGTGTCACACTTCGTACACCCCGACGTGCATTCTCGCTCGCACTCGGTTTCACACTCGCGCTCCGATGTGCCCTCTCGCACCTGCGCCACCACCAACTCACTATTCGTGTCACTCTCCGTACACCCCGACGTGCATTCTCGCTCGCACTCGGTTTCACTCCCACACTTTATAACACACCCACTCGCCGACGCACACTTTTTCCTCCCACGCGTGCCATTTCCACTCACACGGGACCCTTCACCAACGCCCGGATGCTTCCTCGATCCCAAGCGCGCGAAAATTATTTTGTCGCTAAACATCCTCCTGCAAAATCTACCCGCACAATATACAGCACGACTCACCTGGGGGATCCTTTTCTCCACGCGAACCTGCAAACTTCCATTCGGGTTAGCGAGTACAGCATCATGATTTGAGCAGGGACTTTGTACATAATCCATTTCTCCCTGCAATTCCCGGGTTACCTCCGTCATCTCTTCAATTTTAATTCCCGCTACTGCTTTTTCTTTATTAACCTCGGCGACTGTTGGCTTTAATAAAATTCCCTCTACTTCATCGGTCGCCGGCTTTTCCAAACCCCGTGTCGCGATTTCTACCCCCGTCATTGTACCCGTGCTTTCCTCCGCTTCGCTCAACCAGCGCTTTTCGACACGCGTTACCTCCCCGTGCACCCGTGGGACCTGCTCGCCCAACCTGCGGTCAATGTCTTCCTGTATTCTTTTTACCGTGGCGTTTATTTGCTCCTCAAATCCAATCGGGTTGTACCTTGCTTCGTGCCTCGCTTTTTCCGCGTCTAGCCCCTGGGTAGCCATCATTGCATCAAATCCCTTACTGTCACCCCTCAGAGCGGCACTGAAATGCATCATGCAAACACCCCAGTCCATTGGCACTGCGGGTCCGGCTATCGCCGTCACGTACGGGAGGCT
Organism: Myxine glutinosa; assembly: GCF_964187855.1. Lineage (NCBI taxonomy): Eukaryota > Metazoa > Chordata > Myxini > Myxiniformes > Myxinidae > Myxine > Myxine glutinosa. The sequence goes on from NW_027619018.1 coordinate 8,402, forward strand.
GCCATTTTGTGCACCTGATACACCCTCAACCACACCTTCTTTACTCTCCTCCACCATTTTTTTTTCTAAGTCCTGGGTCGATTCTACCCCGTCTATCTCTCCCACCGGCATCCCGTCGCCTTGAACAGCCATGGCGCGATTTCAAAATTCGGGTTTTATAAAACAAAACAAATTTCGGCCGCTCCAAATTTTGACCAAATTTTTTTTTCTTTTCCTCTATTCGTTTTTTTTATTTAAAAAATTTGGTCGGGCCTCGAATTCCACTCCCAGACACCAATTGTTACAGCCGCGGTTAGGATGTTATAGACCGAGCGGTGGTTTAAAACCGCGACCTAACAAAACTCACCCGATTCACCCAGACTTTGGCCGGATCGCACCGCAGCTGCTCAATGAGGGGAAAAGACAAAAACGACGAATGCAAAGAGGAAAAGGAATAAAACGAGAAGACGTACAGACGAGTAATGGGTTTTATTATTTACACACACAAGCAAAAAGGAGCAATCAAGTTTTATTTACAACACATAAGACGCAGGTGACACAGTGCAAATTTAGCTTACCTACAGGCTTAACTTATCCCAGGACAGAACAAACAGAACGCTGACTCACGCGGGGGATGCCAGGAATGGCAGAAGGTGGATGGCTGGAGGGAGAGGGAGAGGTCCAAGGGGGGTCCCGCAGCACAACCGGCGCGTTCAGCAGCCGCCGTTCCTCTTTGGCCCTGCTCCAAACCGCCGTTCAGGCCCCCTTTGGCGGTTGGGTGGTCTTGCGGCTGCGGCCTCCGTCCGCTGCGTTCCCAGGACTTGTCTCACTCGCTTTTCACCACCGACTCCTCACCACCGCAACCAACTGTGACCACTGACCCTCCTTTTGCAACCGACTCAGACCAACTCTTCTCTCTCTCTTTCTCGGTGCGACCAACTCCTCCTCTCTCTCTCTTTCTCCGACCAACCCAGAGTGCATCTCTCTTTCTTCTTCTCCCCCTCCACTTCCGGTTGCGCCCTTTTATAGCGCCCCCCAGCGATCACGCCCCCGGCGCTTTGGACACGCCCATCGGGGCGCTCACCTCGGCCCTGGCTGGTCGCACGACCCTCGGGCTCCGCCCCGGACGACGACGGGCGGGCGCGCCCCTCCCCTCCTCTGACGAGGTGGAGACACGCCTTTCTTCCCTGACTCGAGCCTCGTGGTCAATGGCGGTTATTGGAGGGGAGGTGATTGGGAATCGAGGCTCAGCAATGACGAGAGGGGATGTAATATGGCAATCGAGGGTCGGCAATCACGAAAGGGGGGATGTGAAGGAAATGGGGATTTTTGGGGATGGGAATGGAAGGGGATCTATTCTCTCTCACTGGTGCAATGGAGTATTTCAATTAATGGGAGACACAGCCTTATCTTAAAACACAGAATAAGATATAACTATCGAACATGAATATCCTATGATTGGCTGACGTGTATGCTTGTGGACTATGGGACGCCCTTTTGATCTTACACAGCTCCGGAGGCAGGAGGCACAGCACAACAACAATAATAATAATCATACAGCACACAATAAAAAATATATATACAGTCCTCAAATCCACAACACTATATATATATATATATATATATATATATATATATATATATATATATATATATATATATATAGGAGTTGCGGATGACGAGAGGATGAGACACTTCTCAGCTATTCAAAGCTCCTTTATTCCAACAGAACTAACTCGCGACCGGAACTCATACATCTTTTATAATGCAAAATCACTCTTCGGGGGGCGTGGCTCCAACAACCGCGCGCACGCCATGCCCACACCATCAAAAGCCCCACTAGTCCCATGCCTGTGGATTATGTCCCAATGGGGTAACCCCCACATGCGCCCCCCCCCCCCCCCCCCCCCCCCAGAATTCACTCGCACGGGCAATGTCAGTTATCGGGGGGCCTTAACCACCCGGACGAAATGACTGGTGACCCGAGCAGGGACTGTTAGCGGCCAGGCGGTGTGCGGGCCAACCGGGGACTTACCCGACGGGGGACGGCCCCGCCGTGGGGGTTGAGCCAACCGAGGGGGCTGGTCTAGGTCCAAGTGAGCCGGCTTGAGGCGGTCCACCGAAAGGTGGTCCGGTTTGCCGCCGATGTTGACTACGAAGAACTTGTCCCCGGCCTCCAGAACGCGGAAAGGCCCGTCGTGAGGCGGCCGAAGCGGCCCCCGGTGTGTGTCATGGCGAACAAAGACGTACTTTCAAGACGTACAACAAAGACGTCTTCAAGCAGCCATCAATCGTCTGGATTGGTCTCCCATCTCCACTGCCTCTGACATCAATTCTTCCTGGGAATTCTTCCAAAGCAAATTGATCTCTCTCATGCACAGATTTATCCCATCTCGCCTTCAGTTGTCTTACCCTTCCTCCCGTCCATGGTACACTGAATCTTGTGGTGAGGTAGTTGCCCTGAAACAACTTGCCTTTGCCTCTTGGAAGGCTAATCCAACTGAAGGCAATCTCAGTTCCTTCCACCAAGCTCGGAACAAGTGTGTGTCTACCCTCAGGAGTGCCAGGAAGCACTATCTCTCCTCACTCAAGAATGAACTCTCAAACCTGTCTCCTTCCTCCAAATCCTGGTGGCATCTGGTCAAATCCGTTTCTGGTGTTTGTTCCCCCTCCATCCCCTCCCTTACCTCAAATGGCCACACAGTTGACATCGCACGTGACAAAGCCGAATGCCTCAACTCTGTGTTTGCCTCAAAATCCTTAGTCACAAACCCATCTCTCTCTGTTCCCACCTTTCCCAGTCGAACCCAACTGCTCCTGGACTCTGTGTCCTTCTCTCCTGACAAGGTGGAGGAGTTTTTGTCAAACCTCGACTCTGATTCTGCAACTGGACCAGACGGCATCAGCCCACGGGTCCTAAAATCCTGCTCTGCCGCTCTATCTCACCCTCTCTCTGTTCTTTTCACCCTATCTTTTGCTCAAGGTCATCTGCCAGCATCCTGGAAATCAGCAAACATTACCGCTTTACACAAAAAAGGTGCAAAAACAGATCCTTGCAACTACAGACCAATCAGCCTGCTCCCAATTATCAGCAAAGTCATGGAATCCATCATTGCTTTGGATATGAAATCTTTCCTCTTCTCCAATGGCTTGATCTCTGATCATCAATTTGGTTTCAGACCAGGTCACTCTACTCTGAACATGCTGCTTCTGCTGTCTCAACAATGGATGGAGGTCCTCAATGCCAAACAGGAAATCAGAGCTGTCTCCCTTGACATATCACGTGCCTTCGATACGGTCTGGCACCCAGCTCTGCTCACCAAACTCTCCTCCTATGGTATTCATGGAAATCTCCATGCATGGCTTGCGGACTTCCTCTCTGGTCGTAGTCAACATGTGGCCCTGAATGGATTTCTCTCAACTCCCCTTCCTGTTCAGGCTGGAGTTCCCCAAGGCAGTGTGCTGGGCCCTGTGCTTTTTCTGGTCTTTATCAATGATCTCTCCGACTCTCTGGAAAATCCTCTCTATCTCTTTGCTGATGACTCCACTCTCTGCCGCTCCATTCCTCTTCCCTCAGATCGGCAGTCTGCAGCCTCCTCACTCTCTGAAGACCTGGACAAAATCACAGACTGGTCAAACAAGTGGAACATGTCTTTCAATCCTGACAAATCTCACACTCTTACTATGTCTCTCCGAAAAGATCGACTGGACAACCCTCCCATCTACTTTCTCAACAATCCTCTCCAAGAAGTTCTGTCGCTCAAGCTTTTGGGTCTCACTTTCTGCCATGATCTTTCTTGGGAAAACCACATTTCCAAGCTGGCCTCCAAAGCCAGTCGCCGACTGGGCATCCTCCGTCGTGCGAAGTCCTTCCTAGGCACACCTGAGCTCCTCACCACATACAAGGCTTTCATCCGCAGCTCAATGGAATACTGTTCTCCCCTATGGGCTGGTGCTCCTGCCTCACACCTGGCTCGGCTTCACGCTGTTGAATCCAAAGCTTTCAGAATCATTTGAATCTCCCGCGATGAAGCTATCTCTGAGGGCCTTTCACTCACTCACCGCAGGCAGGTAGGTGGTCTTTCTGTCTTCTACCGACTCCTCTCCGGCCTTGCTCCCCCAGCTCTCTCTGTGCTCTGTCCCCCAAATATTCCTACAGGTCGCACAAGATCTGCCAGCCACCCTCTGATGGTTAAACTGCCGAAATCTCGGCTCTCTGCTCACCTTCACTCTTTCATTCCTCTTTTCTCCCGCCTCTGGAACAAACTCCCACACTCACTTCAATCACACTCCTCCCTCCAGGTCTTTAAAACAGCTGTTCACCACCATCTCTTATCTTCCCCCATCCAAAACCTTGATCTTTTCTACCCCCACTAATTCACCCCAGATCCACCTTGTTTGAAATTCCAACTTCTTTCCTGGAAGTCCTGGCAGTGTCTATATGTTTTATACCTCTCCCACCCCCCCCCCCCCCTTCCCATGCCTCCCCCCCAAAGCCCTCTCCCTCCCACAGTTCTCTCGATGTCTCCATGTCTCTCGGTCCCTGCTCTCAAATGTTGTGTTTGTGTCCTTCCCCCTCTCTCCCCATCTTGTCTACCGCTCCCGATGTTATTTGTTTTATGTGTCTGTTTGTCTTTCTGCGTGATTAATGTTCGCTCTTTCACGAGCCTCGATCTTGTATACAAAAAAAACAAAAAAAACAAAAAAACTCCGCTGTACGTAGATCCGGCGGGATGTGGGCCTGACTCAAACCATGTTGAGATGTGGGCACCGGTGCAAACCTCTTGGCATTCTCCCGGAGAACCGACCGCTGACGGGCAGCGGACCAGGGGCTTGTGGCGTCAGGCATGAACTCCCCAGGAACCCGCAGTGGCTGGCCATAGACGAGCTCTGCCGGTGAGGACTGGAGGTCTTCCTTAGGGGCTTTCCTGAGGCCCAACTTGACCCACGGGAGTCTGTCGGCCCAACTGTCATCCCGGAGGCTGGCCCTGAGAGCAGCTTTCATAGAGCGATGGAACCTCTCACACAATCCATTAGCCTGGGGATGATATGCAGTGGTGCGATGGAGCTTTACCCCCAACCCCTTTGTGACTGCACCCCAGAGCTCGGAAGTGAACTGGGGCCCCCAGTCTGAAGAGATGTCCGAGAGGGCGCCAAAACGGGCAACCCAAGTGTCGATGAATGCCCGGGCCACATCGGCGGACGTTGTCGATGTGAGCGGGACGGCCTCTGGCCACCTGGTGGTCCTATCAACCATCGTGAGGAGGTGGGTAAATCCCCACCAGGGGGGAGGGGCCCTACCAGGTCCACATTAACATGGTCAAAGCGTCGCTCGGGCACTGTGAATGGCGCCAATGGGGCCTGGGTATGTCGATGCACCTTCGAGCGTTGGCAATCGACGCAGGTGTTGGCCCAGTCGCGCAAATCTTTCCTGAGCCCGTGCCAAACGAACTTCGCCGCCACGAACTTTTGCGACGCCTTACTGCCCGGGTGAGAAAGACCGTGGACGGCATCGAACACCAGCCATCTCCAGCTGGTGGGTACGACGGGGCGAGGCTGTCCCAAAGATACGTCGCACAGTAGCATGGTGCCCGTGTCCTTGAACGGCACATCAGACAGTCGAAGCCCCGTGACGGCTGCCCTGCAGGCCTGGACATCCGGGTTGGAGATCTGATCGGCCGCCATGCGGGTGTAGTCGATGACAAGTTGAACCGCACCAACTATGGACCAGGGGAGACAATCGGCGACCGTATTATCCTTCGAGTCGGTGTCCGAAATGAACAACAAACTGCCTGGACGGTCGACGCTCATGGCATTTAACAAGTGCCGGCCATCCCGTTTCCCGACTCGCTGAAGCTTCAGGGTGGCCGGCATGCTTTGGCCTTGGAACCAAACCTGGTGTGGTAAAAGCACAAGCCTGGGGCCTTCTGCCGCTGGGCCAAAATGGCGGCCGCGACGGTGTCCGCCAGTAGCGTAGGCTCGACGGGGCCGGGGTCCCATGCAGCTGCACTACATTGCTGTCTTGTCTGCGGACCTGTCTTGTCTGCGGAGAAAAACTTGTCTGCTTCCCTGGCCAGGGCGCAGAAATCCTTAACAGACGAGTTGGCCAGGGCTGTCCATACCTGACCTGGCAGTTGTTGCAGGAACAGTTCTTTGAAGAGGAAACATGGTCGGTGGCTGCCCAGCAGAGACAACATGTGGCCCATAAGCTCCGATGGCTTGGAGTCGCCCAGCTCAGGTAAAGAAAGTAGCTGCCTGGCGCGCTCGGCCTCAGTGAGCTCGAAGGTTACGAGCAGCAGTGCCTTTAGCGTCTCGTACTTGCGGTCCTTCGGAGGATCCCTGAGAAGGTTCACCACTCTGGTCGCAGTGGAGCAGCTGAGCACAGACACGACATAATAATACTTCGTGTCGTCAGCAGAAATGCTCCGAATGGCGAATTGGGCCTCAGCTTGTGCGAACTAAACGGCCGCCTGTCGCTCCCAAAACTCCGGCAGTTTAATCGAAACTGCGCTTGTTGCCATGTTCGTTTGAAGTTCCGAAAACGTCGAGAGCAAGACGGGGTCACCAATGTAGGAGTTGCGGATGACGAGAGACTTCTCAGCTGTTCAAAGCTCCTTTATTCCAACAGAACTAATTCGCGACCGGAACTCATACATCTTTTATAACGCAAAATCACTCTTTGGGGGGCGTGGCTCCAACAACCACGCGCACGCTATGCCCACACCATCAAAGGCCCCACTGGTCCTGTGCCTGTGGATTATGTCCCAATGGGGTGACCCCCACATATATATATATATATATATATATATATATATATATATATATATATATATGTATATATGTATGTATGTATGTATGTATGTATGTGTGTGTGTATGTGTATATATGCTGGCAGATAACATGGTTCCAACGGGCTGTTGTGAAGGAATTACTTTGCAATCGAACGTGGAATATCTAGAGAGTTTGACAGGAATGTCCTTTGACAGCATAATGGCAGGGGCCCGTGGAAATTCCTCGGGGTCGTTTGGGTCTAAAAGGTATTCAGGGTCTTCAGGTTCTTGGGGTCCTTTGGATCTTTGGGGTATTTTTGGTCCCCCAGGTCTTTTGGGTCTTTATGTTTTCTTGTTTTTTCGGGGTCTTTCAGGGTTTTGGGGTTTTCGAGGTCTTTTGGATCTTCAGGGTCTTCTGGGTCTTTAAGGATATTTGTGTCTTTGAAGTCTTGTTTGTATTTTGGGTCTTTGGTTTTTTTGGGGAGGGGGGGGGGTATTTAGGGTCTTTGGGGTATTTAAGGGTTTTCGGGGTATTTTGGGTCTTCATAGTCCTTGTTGTATTTTAAGTCATCGTGGTATTTTGGTTATTTTGGGTCCTCTATGTCTGGTGGGTTGCCTGGGTGTTTTGTGTCTTCTGGGTATTTCAGTCTTCGGGGTATTTTGGATCTTTGGGGTCTTTTGTGTCTTTAGGGGTCTTTGTGGTCTTGGTGGTCTTAAAGGGTCCTCAAAGGTTTTTAGGGGCCTCAGGAGTCTATAGGGTGAAAAGGTACATTCCAACAGTACGTAATTAATAGACAGGATGCAACCGACAGGACATATATATAACCTTCATCCTGTCCTTTGCCGAGTCACATTTACACCTGCAGTTTATGCTGTCACCTGACGCTTTCCAGGGGAAACTGCCTGAACTGATAAGACTCTGGAAAACTCTGGAAAACTTTGGAATCTGGAAAACTGCCTGAACTGATAAGTGGCTCTCGAATCGATTTTTTAAACGACTCGACACGTTTGTTGATGCGCCTTCTGCAAATGGTTGTTATTCATTTACAAGTCTCGGGTTAATTTTGCAGTCAATGCGTCCTGTTACCTGTCGTTGCATTGGAAATCGTCCCACCTGCGTTCAGGTGTGCATCGGGTTCACCGACTCATGGAATTTACTTTTTTTGAAAACACTTTGCTGTTTGTTTTGCGCAAAGAAGGGCGAAGCGAGAGGAAACGAGTCACCAATCTTCGATCCCACACGCATTCCCTTGATGGGAAGAAAATCGAATCGAGAAAGAGATGAGTCGCCCTCCGTGAGTTTAATGCTTCCTGACATCACAATCCCACTAAAAACGATTACGGTGCTTGCCTCACTGTAAGAACCGAGGTCCCATTAAACGGGTCGCCTCTGCCAGACTTCGTATGATGGCTCGACCTGCATTTATACTGGAACTCGAACCTGCTGCCACGGTTTGTCTGCAAAAGTCTGCTGTACATAAGGAGAAAGCGCGAACAATTCTTTGAGTGGTTATTCAGATGGAAGGGGCTTGGTTCAATCGAATGCGGAGCCACCATTGGTCGATGTCGAGATAATCAAGTTTCATAGTTTGAAAGATTCTTTAATTCACATAAGTGATGCAAGATGTGCTATTCCTTGGTGAATGAATAAAACATCTTGCACCATTTATGGGAATTAAATAATTTCCCAAACTTTTAAACTGGATAATCTCGACATTGACCAATTGTGGCTTCACTGTATATTGCGCCGACCCCATCGATTAATACATTTGCATTAATTAATAATAATTATGATTGTTATATCGATATTAAAAATATCACATCGAAGTATTTTCTTCGTAAAATTACATGCACAGTGAAAACGATTATATTTAATTATACTGGTCGTAGGCCTACTTATTTAACGGCTCCAATTATTATTATTGATAGAAAATATTATTGGGAACACCAGGATGATAATTAATAGCTGGGTCAAGATTCAAACCCAGGCTAGATAGCTCCAAGGCAAGTGTATATGGCGGGTATTGTTTTTAATTTATTTATGGCAAAGTTGGGAGGGGAGTGGAAAGATTTGTAGGGGAAGTATATGTGGGAAAGGGGAGAGTCGAGGGGCATTGCATGAAGGGTGAATGCCAGGGAATTTATGCGGACGTGGTCCAATGCACATACACTCACACACACCTATATATACACACACAAATACATACTGAATATATATAAATAAATATATATATATATATATATATATATATATATATATATATATATATATATATAAATATATATATATATATATATATATATATATATATATATATATATGTATGTATGTATGTATGTATGTATGTATGTATGTATATATATATATAATCCAACACCACATATGTGTATATATATACACAAAGAATTAAGTTAAGCACCCCCCCCCCCCGTTTTTTTACAACCTCGCACATTACAAGTTTGTTGTCGTCAAAACAGTGTAATATACCCATGATATTGCTATATTTTCTGGAGAAGTGATATTATGGTCACATAAAAACATAACAATCATGCCGTTTTCAATATTTTATTCTGAATAATTTAAGGTGAAATTTTTTGGGAATTTTAGGCATATTTTCACCTCAATTTAAGTATGGAGCTATAGGTCCATCACGGACAGTGTGGATGACGTTTATGTTTTCTAACGTACAGTCATTGTTCTGAGAAGACCTCTAGCGATCTTTGCGTCAATAACGTGTGTAGGACCCACGTGATCGGATCACTGACTCAACCCTACGTCTCATAGACCCTGTAAGCCGTCGTATGCGTTGCTGTGGCAGGTTGTTCCATTCCCGATGTAATGCACGTTCCAATTCATCCAGATTGGCTATTGGAGGGACCATCTTCGCAATTTGTCGTCCCAACATGTCCCAAACGTGCTCGAGGGGTGCTCAGTGGTGCTCAGTATATATATAGCGGTGCTCAGTATTATTGGTGGCAGCACGATCAGGTGCTGGCGATGGTATTGCAGATGGTGCAACAAGAGGTGCTGAGATCGGGAGAAAGAAAAGAGTGGAGAAGGAGACCGATGGGGGAGAGGTGTTTTTTTTTTTTCAGAGGGCCATGTAGTAAGAGGTGGAAAGCAAGAGGGCTGTCAGATGCTTGTGATTGGCAGGTGGTGGCAGACCTAAAGCCACAATTGGTATTCCCAGAGGAGATCTGTGTGACAGGGTTGTGGCCTGACATTGTCATCTGGTCAGGTGCAACAAGACAGGTCATCTGAGGGGAATTGTCTGTACCTTGGGAAGAGAACATGGAGGAGGTGCACGGGAGGAAGAGAGGAAAGTACAGTGAGCTGGAGGCAGAGTGTCGGGAGAAAGGTTGGCGAGTTTCTTGTCAGCCATTTGAGGTGGGGTGAAGAGGGTATATTGGCAATTCCTTTTCTGCATTTCTTGCTCGGCTTGGAGTGTGTGGTACAGAAAGAAGGAGGATGTGTGACAAGGTGGCCCAGGTTGCCTTGAAAGGTTCACTTTGGATATGGAGGAAGTTTATGGAGGCACGTCGAATGGTGTAGGTTGAGGTTGTGGGTGGTGGTTCATTTCAGCCTAAAGGGGTAGTGACTGAGTGTGGAAGAGAAATGGAGATGTGTGTTTGTGTGTGTGTGTGTGTGTGTGTGCGTGTGTGTGTGTGTGTTGCAGGAGTGGGTGTGGCATGAATGTGTTTTTGCTTGAGTGATGTATGTTGTAAGGGTAGGTGGTCGGTTGGTTAGGTGAGGTTTTTATTTATTTATTTTTTATTTTGTGGGTGAGGGGCTGTGGATTCTGTGAGTGGAGGCGGTTTTGTTGTTGTAGTGTGTTCTCACTGGCTGGGGATGGGAGTATGTACGCATCCTGGTGTAGCTGCTGAATTGTGGTGGTGTATATGCCCCTGCTGGTCCACCTTAGCTGACCGTATCGAGGTTGAAGGGCCGAAACGGGATGACGCTAACGACCTCGACTGAGGACCCGGTCAGTGAGGCACACTTGTGACCTGGTGTGTTTTGAAATTTTATACACACGCATGCACACATATACATATACATATACACATACACATACACAGATTGGACCCCCTAACTTGACTAAGAAGCCAGGCACAGATTGAGTCTCACCCCAGCAATTGCTGCACGACCTGTTAACAACACGTGTCGCCTGCCATGCTGACACATTGTCTCTGCCCTGATCTTCAACAATGAGGTTTGCAGTCAGGAATATTAAATTTAACTAAGGAAGCACACTAACCCTATGACATGACGCTGACATCATGACAGATCGGGCCAAATACTATAAAATGATATCTCAAAAAGTTATGGACGGATTATGACAAAACTTGGTGGATGAGTTGGTTAGACAACCAGAACAACCCGATTAGATTTTGGTTCAGGTCTGAATCCAGATCCAGCCTATGTGTGGGATACAAAACAAACTGTTCAGCATGATGGAGGTATGCTGTATATCGAGTATACCATTCTAATTTACAACTGTATTTGCATAAGCCCTCGTAAAGCCAGACCGGATGCTTGACCTCAAGGAATATCATCTTCAACACACTCCTAACAGCTGTCCCTTCAGACAACAGGCTAACGGATGTGGATGACTAACTATTCTTGTACCAGTGTCTCATTGAATTTTTTTGAATACATGACGTACTTTCCTTTGTCGCGTCTCCACTTCATTATTACATCGGAGATCTGTCTGGGTTTAACTTTCCCACTTGCACTTTTTCAACATAAGTCAACCCTGAAAAGGGGAAAGCATTAAACTCATCTGGACAATTCACTATGGTTTTCGGAACTTTTGGTGTGAAATGCTAGTCTTTTGTTAAATATCTTGCAATCATCATCACAATCATCAGAATTATCTCCATTCAGTCCACTGTAGGATAACCGCTGCCCTCAAAGCACAGTGGAGGGGGGGGGGGGGGGGGGGATGGTACAGTATTGGCCTACTCGCCAGACTTGCCAAGTGCGGGTTATCTGGTATTTGTAAATGTTTTCAGAGTGCCGGCGATAACTCGTCCACTCTTTGGGAATGACACCGTTTTTTTTATTTTTTTATTTAGTATACAAGATCGAGGCTCGTGTAAGAGCTAACATTGATCACAAAAAGACAAACTGACACATAAAACATAAGATAAAGGGAGCAGGAGACAAGATGGGGAGAGAGAGGGGAGCAAACAAGTACAACATTTGAGAGCAGGGACATCAGGAGATCTGTGGGAGGAAGAGGGCTTGGGGGAAGGAGGCATTGGAAGGGGGTTAGGGGGGGGGGGGGTTGGAGAGGTATAAAACACATGGACACTGCTAGGACTTCCAGGAAAGAAGTCGGTATTTCAAAAAAAGTGGATCTGGGGTGAATTAACGGGGGTAGAAAAGATCAAGGTTTTGGATGGGGGAAGATAAGACATGGTAGTGAACAGCTGTTTTAAAGACCCGGAGGGAGGAGTGGGATTGAAGAGAGTGAAGGAGTTTGTTCCAGAGGCGGGAGAAAAGAGGAATGAAAGAGTGAAGGTGAGCAGAGAGTCTTGATGTTTGGATCTCCATGTTGATCCGTTGGATCTCTTTTCGGAAATTAACGTCAACCACCAACCACTGCTGGCACAGGGCACCTCCATCCTTCTTATGGAGGATGCACACATCAATTCCACACTCTGAAACACCAGGGTGACAGTTTATAACCGTGTCGAAATTCGAACCCAGGTGAGACAGCTCAAAGACGAGTGTGCCTACCTCTATGCCATACTGCCAGCCCATCTTGTTGTATACCATAATGAAAACGCCGCTTTTTACTGAAAATACTTCTGCTTCAGGGTATAATGTATCACTTCTAACTTTTTTTTCAAATCTGAATAGTACACAAGTAGAGGACTGAGGGGGTGGGTTGGATAAAATTAAAAAATAGAGCAAAGAGAAGTAAGAATAGGGACTTTGGGGGGGAGGTGTATGCGTGGGATGGAAGGAGCAGTCCAACAGGTAATCCAACAATTTTGCATTCGTAATGTGTGGACCTTCCTACATAGTATATATTATATAGTTCATTTTTGTGACAGACATTTTCCAACTTTGTACTTCAAGATATTTAACACTGAATATAAATTCCTAACATGCAGATATGACAGTGATATGGATTGTGGGTAAATGTGGAGAATGTGCGGTTGGGGCACATCATGTTCATCTAATGCAGATATCGCAAAATGGGGGGAAAACCCACAGGATCACAACCAAGTCGAGATTGTAACCAAGAACAAAGGCTCAGAGGTCTGACATTTAGACCACAGAGTGGCCTTCATTTGTGACGAAGCAAGATTAGAGGGGTTGGTTTGTCGGTCCACGACATGTTGGGTGTAGCTGAGGTGTCTGCCTGAGTTTGTTTGGGTTGTGTTGGCCGGTATAGTCTTCCCATCTGAACCAACTTGTGATGTGATGCTGGGAACACAAGTTTATATCTCATGTTGGCTACTCTCCCATGTCGTCCATAGTCTTCTCATGTTCTTCAACATGTTCTCAACACCTTCTCATTCATTCTTACTTCGCTGCTTCATATATGTGACGTCACAAATGCTATCTGGAGAATTTCCTTTGCCTGTTTAACACATTTTTGTTTCAGTATTCTTGAATTCATTCAAGAATACTGGAATTTGCTAATGTCTCATCATGGACAAGCTCCTCCATGAACATGGGTAAATAAACCTGTTGTTTTGCTACTTTCTGTTAATACTTTCCACTTCCACATGGGAATTCTACAACCACCACCTTCCTTTCCTTGTGAGTTGTAAACATGGAAAAGCTTCTGTGTGTTGCTGCAACCTCCTGCACACCAACAGGACTCCAATAACAATACCAGTGATGATCTTCAAGCACCATCAACCATCTGGACTGGTCTCCCATCTCTACTGCCGCTGACATCAACTCATCCTGGGAATTCTTCCAAAGTAAATTGCTCTCTCCATCTCGTCGTCAGTTGTCATGCCCTTCCTCCTGTCCATGGGACACAGAATCTTGTGTTGAGGTAGATGCCCTGACACAACTTGCCTTCGCCTCATGGAAGGCAAATCCAATGGAAGGAAATCTCAGTTCCTTTCACAAAGCTCGGAACAAGTGTGTGTCTACCCTCAGGAAAGCCATGAAACAATATCTCTCTACTCTCAAGACTGAACTCTCAAACCTGTCTCCCCCCTCCAAATCCTGGTGGCGTCCGGTCAAATCTATTTCTGGTGTTTGTTCCCCCTCCATCCCCTCCCTTACCTCAAATGGCTACACAACTGACACCGCACGTGACAAAGCTGAATGCCTCAACGCTGTGTTTGTCTCAAAACCTTGTGTCGCTTCTGACATCAAATTCTTCCTCTTCTCCAATGGCTTGATCTCGGATCATAACTTTGGATTCAGACCAGGCCATTCTACTCTGAACATGCTGCTTCTGCTGTCTCAACAATGGATGGAGGTCCTCAATGCCAAACAGGAAATCAGAGTAGTCTCCCTCGACATATCACGTGCCTTTGATGCGGTCTGGCACCTCACCTTTCTCACCAAACTCTCCTCCTATGGCATCTATGGAAACCTCCACACATGGCTTGCCGACGTCCTCTCTGGTTGCAGTCATTGTGTGGCCCTGAATGGAATTCTCTCATCTCCCCTTGCTGTTCAGGCTGGAGTTCCTCAAGGCAGTGTTCTGGGCCCTGTGCTTTTTCTGGTCTTCAATAATGATCTCTACGACTCTCTGGAAAATCCTCTCTATTTCTTTGCTGATGACTCCACTCTCTGCTGCTCCATATCTCAACCCTCAGATCGGCAGGCAGCGGCCTCTTCACTCTCTGCTGCTCCATATCTCAACCCTCAGATCGGCAGGCAGCAGCCTCTTGACTCTCTGCAGTCCTGGACAATATCACAAACTGGTCAAACAAGTGGACCATGTCTTAAAATCCTGACAAATCTCACACTCTCACATTGTCTCTCCGAAAAGACCATTTGGAAACCCCTCCCATCTACTTTCTGAACAATCCTCTTGAAGAAGTCCTGTCACTCAAGCTTTTTGTCTCACAATCTGCCGTGATCTTTCCTGGGAAAACCACATTTCCAAGCTCGCCTCCAAAGCCAGTCGCCGACTGGGCATCCTCCGTCGTGCGAAGTTCTTCCTTGGCTCTTCTGAGCTCCTCAACACATAAAAAGCTTTCATCCACAGCTCAATGGAATACTGCTCTTCCCTCACCCCACCCCCCCCCCCCCCCCCACCAGCCCTCCTCTTCCACAGATCTACCGACGTCCCTGCTCTCTACTGTTGTTGTGCTTGTATGCTTTCCTGTCTCTCCCCGTCTTGTCTCTCACTCCTTTTATTTATTCTATGTTTTATGGGTCTGTGCCTGTTCTCGTGTGTAATATGTTAGCTCTTAGATGAGCCTTGACTCTGTATACAAAAAATAAAAAAGTGAGGTATTCGTTTGGGGAAGGGCTCAATCTTGTGGAGACCCTTCCTCGACATCACGAGTCCATAACAAACAAATTGAGAATTCCAATTGGAAACTTAATAATTCAAGCCTATCGAAAAGCTTACGAGAAATGATTTTTCAAATCAAGATTCAAAAATTTTCAAAAATTTTCAATAAAAAGCTCCACTGACCAAATTGTCTATTTCCCTGCCTGGGGAAGGAGTAACATCTCTGCCAATAATTTTCATTGAAAGAAAAAAAACATTTGCTTTCTCCATTATTTTGTCCAAAGTAGTATGTACAGGACTAGGGTAACGCTCATGGTGATTCAGAAGGACCTCCTGTAACAAGCTTTGGGAATAAGATGAGTCAATCACAATGAGTGAACTCGCATCACATCACATGCAGACCAGACGAGGTTGAGCATGGAAATTATCCCCCACCGCAGCTTGCTTTTTCTTACCGACACGACAATTTTCCAGAAGCTAACTCGACTTCCTGAAGCTTAGAATCCAAATAGGTACCTAATACTGCTGGATTTGAACTGGATTTGAACCCACAACCTCGGCAATGCCTGAAGCCTGGTGTCCTCAGCCACAAATCTTCAGCAGTTTGTGTTCTGTTACCCTGACTAAATGACATGCCTAGAGATTGAATTTGATGAGTGGGCTAATTAATTATAAATGGATGCGTATGTTCAAGATTATTAACAACTTTTTCAAAGTGCATTTACTATGCGATGGTACATCAAATCGAACAGATATTGTAACTTTATTGTTATGCAAACTTGTAACTTACAACCCATTATGTTCAGCAACATATTAAAAGGTCTAGCTAGCGAATAAAAATATCTAGTTAGCATGACATCACAATCCACCATTTAAAGTTTAAAAAATTATGACCTCAAGTTATCCAAACTTATTTATTGTCCATTTGAACGTTGTTCGGTGTAGTAGATCGTTGTACAATGTATCAAGCTAAACTAATGAGATATTCTCCTCACTTTTAATATCCAGTAAACTCCATGTGTGAAAAATGTGGTGTGTGACCTTTAATTTAAAATACGAAGTGGTTTGTGCATATCTATCTGTCTATCTAGTAAAATAAAGAGGTTTGGGGCTCTAGCTATGTGGCCAATATTCACTCGTCGATTGGTTGCGACACTGACCAATTGGGTGTGCCCGTTTTTCCCTTCGCCCGTCAATTTGATGTGGTACTGACCAATTGGGTGTGCCCATTTTCCCCTTCACTCGTCGATTGGACGTGGCATCAACCAACTGGGTGTGTCCGTTTGTCCCTTCACTCATTCATTGGTCGTGTCACTGACCAATTGGTGTGCCAGTTTTTTTTCCTTTTACTCGTTGATTGGTCGCAGCACTGACCGGATGGAACCCCAAGCACATCCTCCTGTTAAAGTATCTTTCTTTATAAATGTGTTGGTCTCCTATCTGAGTGCACATTCGAAACCTTCTCATTCATTCTTACTTCGCTGCTTCATATATGTGACGTCACAAATGCTATCTAGAGAATTTCCTTGACCTGTTTAACACCTTTTTGTTTTCTCTCCCTACAATAGCGAGGCTCACTGAGAGCAGGGTTGAATTGACAATGAGGTGGTGGGGCAACAATTGGGTACAATCAGCAAGGGAATAAACGTACAGGAAAAGAGATGGGGAAAGAAAGGGGAGGAAACACCCTCTTTGGTAGGTAAGAGGGTTGGGTTAGGAAGGATTAATGGGGGTAATAAAGATCATTGGTCAGGATGGGGAATCACATGGGGTGGCAGTGCACTGTTTCCTTGAAGTCCTGGAAGAAAGAATCCAGAGACCAGGCAGTTTGCATAATGTAAACCAGGTCGCTCATTTGTGTACATATTGAATACCTACCTATTGTAAAATATGAATAGGCTGAAAGTCGAAATGTAGAATAAAAACCTTCACTGCATTCTGTTCATTCACATTTCCAGTTATAATAAAGTCAAGCATTGCTTGATATAGAGATGAACGGATGTAGATAATGACTCCAAGATGAACCTGGACTTGACTTGTGTCCTCCATGCATCGACCCTGACCTGTCTTGGAACCTGTGTAGATGCAATTGTGACAACATAGGTGACAGGTATGAAAGTGGTATGGGGTCAGCAAGTGCAAGTAGACACAACTATACTTGGATTGAGCTTCCAAATACAGACCAAGATGTTCTGGTGTTTGGTAATTCACCGTGCAGGGACAGACAACCCAGCTGTCACAAAAAAAGACTATCTCCGACATCGTGTTTTCAATGTGGCTCCCTTGATGGTTTCTTCACTGTTAACATTTTAACCTGCAACATGTCCTAGGTCTTCAAGAGCTATGCATTGCTATTTTTGTTGGGGTTCTTGTTTGGGGGTGGGGTCAACTTTTGAAATATTTTTGATCTTCAACTTTTGATCTCTCCAACATTGCTATTGTTGGAGAGATCTCGCGAGATCTTGCCGGCGAGGTTACATTTTTTCGAATCTGTCCACGCTCTCCACGCTATCGAAGTTAAGTAATATTGTTCACATTTGTATTTTTGTCGAAACTGTATTTATCTTACGGTGTGTGTACCTACAGTGTGTCCCTAGGAAAATTATCGGTGTTAGTCTTTCATACCTGTATAAAAAAATCGTCGGTAATATCGCGCCACGTTTTTTGCGGCCTAGTACTTTGCTTCCTACCTTGAGGCTTTGTTCTCAGCGGTCGATTGTGGTCCATTTACTTTCGTTCTCTCAGTTTTTCCGAGTCCTTTCACCCCATTCTTCCTTATTTAAAATCTTAACTAAAAAACAAAACAAAAAAAACCAAAAACATTTCCTTCTTTGTTCATATTCGTTCGTTCGTTCTTTCCTGGAAGTCCTAGCAGTGTCCTTGTGTTTTTCACTTCTCCCACACCCCCCCCTTCCCATGCCTCCTCCCCCCCCCCCTTCCCATGCCTCCCCCCCCCCCCTTCCCATGCCTCCTCCCCCCCCCCTTCCCATGCCTCCTCCCCCCCCCCTTCCCATGCCTCCTCCCCCCAAGCCCTCTCCCTCCCACAGATCTCCTGATGTCCCTGCTCCCAAATGTTGTGTTTGTATGCTTCCCCCTCTCTCCCCATCTTGTCTCCCGCTCCCCTTATTGTATGTTTTGTGTCTGATTTTTTTATGTGATAAATCTTAGCTCTTACACAAGCCTCGATCCTGTATACAAAAAAAAAAAAAAAAATGTGCACTCGTCGGTCAGAAAGCCACACCCACATCTGTCATTTGACTCCACCCTCCATAGCACCAAGGTCAAATGATTTGGCCACCACCCTGGTTTTCTGGTGTGCCTAACACATTAGGCCGGTAGGCCTCTGCTGATTATACACTGCCCAGGCTTTTGCATCAGATTTCCATTGGCTTTGTTTGGGTTGAGTGTTATTCAGGATGAGGGAGCCCAAATAATTTAATCTTATGTCGAACAATAGTAAGGTTCAATCAAGCCCGTCAGAACGCACGGTAATCAAGCGTTGCATTACGTAATCAAGCTTTACACTAATGCAAATTACAAAAAAAAAAAAGCGTTACATAATTTTTGAATGACCCCATACTTGGGTTAAACAATCAGTGACCGTGTGACGAATCAGCTTGTTTTGATATAACCGAGATGGAGGGTGACATGGATAAGAGATGTTGGGTTAATTTTTTAACAGTGCATTAAATGCGTGTTTCCCAATTGGCCCGTTCCAGATTGTGTCGCAAGTGGTGACCACGGTGCAGTCATTCTTGTTCTGTAGCATAAGATTGGTAGTCACTTTAGCTCAAACCTAACCAGCACTTGCATTGGTTGAAAGTATTGGTAGAAAATAAACAATACCTTTGCGTACTCGTACCTAGAATAGACGTTTACACTTTTAACACAAGGACAGACTCAGACCTGATGGACCCATGGTTCAAGCGATGACCGCAGCCCCTTCGACATGCACTTGATATCCACCAATCGTATGACGTCAGTAACCACATGCTTGTCACACGAGTTCAGTGCAGTAATATATAATCATAAAATATCATGTAATGAGTGAAGTGAAAACTAAAGTATCATGATCATTTCATGTGGGATAATTAGATTAGAAGTGATGGATAATGTAATTGTTGGCCACCTATATCTATCTATAAGAAACAATATATTTTGCTCATTCAAAATGGTTTGCAAATTATTATTTATTTTCTTGGACTCTTCTTACGTATTGATGAGCTTCTTTAAAGGCAATAGAAGTGTGCTGATGACTCCGCATTTACGACCCACAAGGACCCAATATTTTCCAGGCACTTGAGCTCGACCTAAAACACCTTTATTATCCCGACATCTCCTATCCTATTTGACGACTGTACAAGGCATCACCTTGCATAAATTCTCAGCTAAAAGATGTTAACCCAAACCCTAGTCAATGAATCAATAGCCAAATAAATCAGTTTTCTTAAGTGTCCGCCATTGATTTCGACACAACACGCTTGCTTTCGTGAATGAGCTCGAATTCTTTGTGTAATTCTTCCATGCCATCGGCTTGTCGATGTGTCGCTCCCTCCTCCCCCCCCCGCCCCCCTTCTCCAAGCCATAGCCCCTGTAAAAATGAGAGATGATGTATGTGTAACCTCCGACGTGGTGTTTAATAATCGATACTTGGTGGAAAGGTGTTTATCACCCATGATGAATACCTGCACCAACAGAGGGCACTCATGGTACGCTGTGCGTGTAACGACACTTGATGTGTCTAGAGCCTGGCGAGGAGTCAACACGTCTGTCTATTCGCTATATCGGAGATGTTGAAATATTAAGTGCACTCGTAATGTATTGCACCTTGTGTTTGTGAAAAATACTTTGAATTATATGGTTCCATGTTAAGTTTCTTGAAAGAAATTGGACTTCTCGTCGTCCATGTTTTCCATTTGACACGGTGTTCTTTGAGTTCATCGCTTTGAATGAAGTGGAGAAATCGCAGCACCTTGACACAGGAAAGTAACGTAAGGTCCTCCTCGGAGACCTCATGGTGCTAATTCGGAGCTGCATTGAGTGGTCAAAGATGTTAGCAGCTCCATTATGTCATAGTAAGAGGAAAAGTATTACAATTTGGAATTGGATCTCTTTTGCAGGAACTGAAATTAGAAATACATTTTAAATAAGGCTCCTTGGAAGAGATAGTCCCAGAATTATGAAAATCGGTTCAGAAAATGAAAAAGGTATCAAAAGTGAATTATTAGGCCGTCCCCGGTAGACAGGGTTTTCCAATCACGTGTGTGTGTGTGTGTGTGTGTGTGTGTGTGTGTGTGTGTGTGTGTGTGTGTGTGTGTGTGTGTGTGTGTGTGTGCGCGCGTGTGTGTGTGTGTGTGTGTGTGTGTGTGTCTGGGCTGTAACTCTTTCACCATTTGAGCAATTTTCAAGGCATTTTCAACAAAGCTTTATTATGAGACAATGGAGAGAGCAAATTAATAATTTTGTAAAGAGGTCAGACGTCAGAATTAACTAAAATCATAAATTTTCATCCAATTGACCTGAAATTTCAATTTACCATTTGAGTTTTGTCATCAAATTTTCAACAAACCCTTATGATGATAATATGAAGACAAATTAATAATTTGGTCAAAAGGTCAAAAGGTTGAAGGTCAACGTCACATAAAATCATCAATTTTCATGCAGTTGACCTGTAATTTTAAGAATTTGCAAATTGGTTCACCAATCAAAAGCTAGAATCCAATTGCTGGTTTTTTTTTTAGATCAAAAGGTCAAAAGTCAAGGTTGCACAAAATTGCTAATTTTTATCCGATTGATTCGAATATTTGAGCAGGGTTTGCATATTGGGACATTGAAGCATATTGCTTTTGAGGTCAAAAGGTCAAGATTGCCTAAAATTGTCCATTTTTTTTTCTAGTTGTTTTTGTCATGTTTAGCACACAGAAGAAGAAGTATGAATACTGTCGTGCGGCCGCCTTTGATTAAAATCAGGCGGTCACGGAAGCCGATCGCGAAGGCCTTAGCTCTCGAGGCGAAACTCAATGGCGGACTCCAAAAACAAAAGCTACACCAAAGCGCGTGGGATGGAGGGGGGCGCGAGACCCCTGCAGCCTTACCTATTAAGTCAACCACATGGAAACCGAGTTCAGGTATATATACAGAAAATAATACAAGGGTTTATTGCAAGGATGGTGGGACAGGAAAAACACGCGCCGGTAATAAATATCCTAATCGGGACGTCCCCACACGACAGATTTCGGAAATGAGACACAGGAATATGAATTAAAGGAAAAGAACACGTTGTGTAATTGTGAAATGTGGTGTGAGCTTATCTGTCCGTCGCCTGGTATTGTCTGCCATCCGACATGGCTCCGTTCGGCCCCGCTCGCGCGCCACCAGGCCTCGCTCCAAGCTCCACAAGCGCCGATCGCACACCACGAGGTCCCTCGCTCCAAATTCCAAAGCACCGCGAAGGCCCGAGCCAACGACCACCAGGGACCTCCCAAGACCAATCAGGGAAGCGCAGAGAGCACAAGACAGCCCGAGACAGCCAGAAAGCACAAGGGTTCGAGCTGAACGTGCCAGAGGGCCAGAGGGGCGTGCTCCGCAAGAGCCAACTTGATGTCCAAGAACCGCAAGAGCCGTGCTGCGCAAGACAAAGAGAGGAAATTGGCGTTCAACGCGCCCTCATATAACCTTGCGGTGGTGACGTCAGCCTTGGCGCGCCACCCAATCAGTGCCCTCCACCGAATCACAGGCCTGTGGCGTGGTAATAGCTCGTGCCACTCGAGGTGGCTAGGCCTGCAGGAGGTGTAGGTGGCGGCGGCCATCATCGGCGGTGTCCTGGCCTGGTTTCCTGTCCGAAGTCACTGTCAGGGAAGGGAATTATTTAATGTTGCGCTAAGGGCCTGTCTAAGTGTCTACATGAGTGCATTGCCATAAGGAATAAAGGTTTGACTACCAGGTTTGACACACAGGGGCTGTTATCTTTAATCCCTAACTACCGAGCACACAAACATCCTGGTATGTTCACAGGTATACATCTTAACCCGCCAAACCGGACGAACACACAACTTATTACAAGTAGATTCCCTATCGCGACAGTCGAATACCTACCTATACATATCGATCTGGCTCTAGATATTCCTCCACCCTACCGACATAACAATACAAAGTGAATGGGCTTTGCATTTTCAGATGCTTTCTCGTTGTAATTTATGATAGAGTAATGTAGAACAATCTCCCCAATTTCCCCTCCCCTAACCAGGGTCAATGCCTAAAATAAAATCTTTATCAATGTTTGTGTGTGTGTGTGTGTGTGTGTGTGTGTGTGTGTGTGTGTGTGTGTGTGTGTGTGTGTGTGTGTAGTTGGTTGTTATCTTTGTGGGATTCAGAAGGTGGAACAAAAAGCTACACCAAAGTCTACACCAAAAAGCTACCCTCACCGGTCTTAAAGTATCCACTCTTGTCTGTGCATGTGTGCATGTATGTGTGTGTGTGTGTGTATATATATATATGTGTGTGTGTGTGTATATATATATATATATGTGTGTGTATGTATATATATGTGTGTGTGTGTGTGTATATATGTGTGTGTGTGTGTATATATATGTGTGTGTGTGTGTGTGTATATATGTGTGTGTGTGTGTGTGTGTGTGTGTGTGTGTGTGTGTGTGTGTGTGTGTGTGTGTGTGTGTGTGTGTGTGTGTGTGTGTGTGTATATATGTGTGTGTGTGTGTGTGTGTGTGTATATATGTGTGTGTGTGTGTGTGTGTGTGTGTGTGTGTGTGTATGTGTATATATATATATATATATATATATATATATATATATATATATATATATATATATATATATATATATATATATATATATATATATATATATATATATATACAAACTTGGCATTTAATATGGAATATTTTTTTTCCCTCGACTTGGGTTTACTTTCTTAACTCAGTATGTCAATCTGGTGAGCTTCGTTTATACTTTGGTGATTTATTTCTTAAAATAACCATGTCACTGATTGTCTGTCGCAGCAAGAAGTCAACAACAGGATTATATCACAGGTGGCGTGGCAAAATGTACGGACAGGTGCATTTGACGATTGGCTTCACAGTCGGGTATACAAGGGTTGTTGCGTTCTGTATTATTGGAAGACAACTGCTGCACATCTCCAAAAGTTATTGCCGCTTCCTCTGGAGATGGTCTGTCAACTCGACAATGCTGTTTGTCATGGAGTGGTGGCTTTACGAAATTACGGCATGAAAGAGCGTGCTATTGCTCGGCAGTGGGGCATCACTCAAGGTCAGGTGTCAACGATCCTGAAACGAAATGCTCAGAGGGGTGTCCCTACTCCAATACCGAGGCCAGGACGTCCCCGCAGAACCACAAGAAGGGATGATCGCCAGCTGCACCGGTAAGTCCGCAATGGCCGTACCAAGTCAGCTAATCGGCTTAGGGCTGAGTGGCAGCAACTGACAAATGTGCCTGTATCCAGAAGGCTAGTCAACCAACGACTGGTTCAAGCAGGCTATCGTGCCAGGTGTCCCCTGAGAAAGCCATGCCTGACCAGACAACACCGCCAGCACCGATTGCAGTGGGCCAGAGAGCACCGTCAATGGCAGCCAGGACACTGGAATCACGTGATCTTCAGTGACGAGTCTAGATTTCTGGTCTATCGTCAAGATGGCCACGTCCGAGTGTGCAGACAAGTGCATGAAGCCTACAACAAAGATTGTATAGTGCCAACAGTCCAAGCTGGAGGTGGTGGGATGACCGTTTGGGCTGCTTTTCATGCAGGGGGAAAAACTGACCTGGTTGTTCTGAATGGAAACCTGAACCAGTTCAAGTACAGGGTCATTCTGGAAGAAACATTGCTTGCATTTGCTCGTGCAGCCTTTCGAGGAAACTTTGTCTTCCAAGATGACAATGCACGGCCTCATCGTGCTCGCATGATCCAACACTTTCTTGCTGACCGTGGTGTGGAGCATATGGAGTGGCCTGCCATGTCCCCGGATATGAATCCGATAGAGAACTTGTGGGCAGAATTAACGAGTCAAATCGACCACTTGGACCAGCAGCCGACCTCTGTGCGTGAATTGCAGCAGGCTATTGTCACTGCATGGCAAGCGATTCCTGTCCAAACCTTGGCAAATCTCGTGAACAGCATGCCTCAACGTGTACGTGTTCTCCTTAATGCTCATGGGGGTTACACGAAGTACTGAACTGTAATTTTACTGTCCGTAATCCCAGTCGTAATTTAACTTTTGTTTTTGTAAAAAAAAATTGGCTAATGTGCAAAATAAAGAGATACTTCTGGAAAACGTACAGAAGTTTAACACTGTACTGTCCATGAATTGAGTTCATTATCAGTTTACATCACTTTCAAGGATCAATTTATTTGTTTCGAAATGTCAAATGTGGTTTTTGTTTCTTTTAAAGGTCACATTAACAAAATCTAGAATAATTTCAACATAATTCCAATGAACTTTTGGTTCTAAGACATCTTGAAAAGTAAGTTCACCCCCGCAAAAAATATATTCCATATTAAATGCCAAGTCTGTATATATATATATATATATATATATATATATATATATATATATATATATATATATATATATATATATATATATATATAGTTGCGGATTTGTATTTTTATAATAAAGGTTAATTTCCCCTCCTCGTTTAGTTACACTACAACATGTAGCCTCGTTTAAGCTCAGTTATTTCTTAGTAAATGTAAGCGTAGACCTTTCCTGTGTTAGTTTTGCGTTGAGTAGAATAATGAGAATTAGGTCCTTTGCAATGCCTCGATGCTTTTGGTTTTGGCGCGAAATACCACGAGGCCGGCCTGAACAAGTAGATCAAGGCCAAAGGAAGGCGGTGGTGGAGGAGCCGACGGTAAGCGCGAGCCGCCAATCAGGGCTCGAGGGGAGTGACTTACCACTGCGGCAAAAGGCGGGGTTTGGAACATTCGATGCGGGCTAGGGCGGGGGCAATATAACCCTGTGCCAGGAGCCCCCACCTCAGTTATGAGATGCGCGCAGGGCAAGCCAGACGAGTTATGAGGCAGACGAGTCATCAGTCGGGGCTATATACGAGAGTTCTGAGTTGGTACGAACGTTGGGATATGAACTTTGCCCTGCTCCCCGCGCTCCGCGCAGTTATATTAATCCCGCTGTGAAAGACAGCCATGCCGGGCCACAGACACGCGTATATTACCTTCTGCCTGCCTATGCCGAGATACGCGCCACGAGAATTTTCCCGCCTGCCTGCCTGCCTTCGCCGGGATATGTGCGGTGACCGCCAGAGGGCCACGCTGGGTGAGCTGTTCCTGGAGGACCAAAGCCAGCGCATTCGGTGCATGAACATTCTTCCTTCATCTCCCTGTGTGTGTGAGTGGGCCCATTGTCTGGGAAAATAAGTTAAGAATGCTTAAGACTGCCCTGTGTCTCTTCTTCTTCTACCATTGTACATTGTGTAAATAATTAATTAAATCTGTTCTTCCTTTGATTCGACCGTTTCGTCCCTTCCATCATTGACTTAGCAAGGTACGAATTATATCGCTCTGATCGGGTTCCAATAGCAAGGTAACAGCATGGATCATGTGGTACGCCATCCACTCGGATGTACTCAATTATGCGTGGTTCGTGCAAGACTCGATCCCTGCTTCCGCTGCGGCGTGGGTACTTAGGTACGTGCGAAATTGTCGAGACCCTTTCCCACGTCTGCCCGGAAGTGGCGACTCAGTCTCGCGGTTTGAAGACCCAAGGAGAAAAAGGGGCTTAATCTCCCCTTTGTAAGGGAACGGGCTTCGCAAAACTGCAACAATATATATATATATATATTGTTGCGGTTTTGAGAACCCCTCACTTTGTAAATAAATAATCACTTCTTGTAAATATTCCATCATTTAAAAGGTCAAAGGTTGCACCCATAGTTAGTCCATAAGCAACACGTAGGACACCATAGGACTTTCAGTTATTTCCTTAGTATGTGTCTAGTTAAGGCTGTGTTCCCAATAGTTGCATCTGCGTTGCATTAATCAAATAAGATAGGCCCCATTCCGTCCATCTTTCCAGCCTCTCTCTCCAAATTGTATTACGCGCCTCTGCCAGCCGCAGCCACCTCAGCGTTCGCTCCAAACGCCATTACGCACGCAGTCAAGCTTGGAGAAGAAGGGGGCGGAGCACCAAGAACGAGGCGTGGCCCTGTCAACGAGCCGTCAAGGGCGGAGCCGGTGAGCCCACGCTAACCAACCAGGGCTGAGGTGAGCTCGCTGGCGGGCGTGGTTTCAAAGAGCGCGGATTGATCTATAAGCGGATGGACTATATAAGCGCATGCGCCAAGCCCTATCACGGACTGCGCCGGGGGATGCTGATCGTAACGGACTGCGCGGAGGTCAGGCGAGCGAGCACATCGTTTCTGAAGAACTGCGCCGAGAGAGCTCGTTGTTACGAACTGCCTGTTTGATACGGACCTTGATTGATCGGGAGAGAGAGAGCGTTTGGCACGCTATACGTACGCAGCAGTCCAGCCCCTCACATATTTAAGGTTCGGTCGCACACCAACGACACGCGAAGCTGCCTGCCGTTCTTCGCCCGCGGACCCGGAGCCTGGACGGAGTCGACCTGCCTGGACACATCTGCATAGACCTTCCTCCCATACCACTACAATCCCATGTGAGTCTGTCTGTTTGTCCGTGGTTGTAAGTAAGACTGTATAGATAAGATTGCCCTGTGTCCTGCTTTTTCTTCTTCTTCTTGTATATTACTTTCGTTTCCTCTTCTTTTGGTTTTGTACATAATTAATAAACCGTTCTTTGTTCTTCCCTTACTCTGGTTTCCTCTTATTCGATCGCTTTAGTCTTTTCTCGATTGAGTCCCTGTGGCACGATTTCGGAACCGCTTTAATCGGGTTTAGTCTTATGGTTAACGGCCCGAGTCGCGGCTCACTTCGCTTGGCGTGTCCATTAACGCTGCGGCTCGGGAGGGAGTTATCTCCTCGCTTCACGGCCGGTGGTAGTACTTAGGTGCTAAGACTAATTAGGCTTACAACCCTACTTACCACCGACCGGAAGTGACGTCATAATTTCCAGAATTGGGGGACGGCCAGCTTAAAAGACAAGGGAATTAACCCCCCGCCCCTTGATAAGGGGAGCGCCGACCCCCGAATCCGCAACAATTGGTGTCTGGGAGTGGGATTCGACCTGAACCAAATTTTAATATATCTGAAAAACGGTCAAAAAATTACGAGCGGCCAAAATTTTATTGAACACCAAAATTTGAATCGTGCCATGGATAATCAAGGCGATCGGATGCCGGTGGGGGAGATAGAAGAGGAGATAGAGGCAACCCAGGACCCCAGGGAACAATTGGGAGAAATGGAGGAGGAAAACGAAGAAGGTGCGGTAGAGGGGGTTGCAGGTGCACAAATTGGCGGCGCGGCGGAGGCCGAGCCCACGGTGGCGGCTGGGGCCGCTGTGCAAATGGGGTTTGACCTCAGGTTATTCCTGACCCAACTGGGTGCAAAAATGGATAGGATGGGGGAGCAAATGGGAGACCAAATTGGGGGGTTGAGGAATGAATTGGGCGGCCAAATTGGGGGGTTGAGTAATGAATTGGGCGGTCAAATTGGGGGGTTGAAAAATGAATTGGGCGGTCAAATTAGGGGGTTGAGAAATGAATTGGGTGGTCAAATTGGGGGGTTAGAAGGTAAATTGTGGGGATTAGATAGCAAATTTGAGGGATTAGACAGCAAATTGGGAGGAGTAGAAAACAAATTAGGGGGTCAATTGGAGGACATGGGTGGCAAAGCCCGAGAAATTAATGAGGGGTTGGCGAGGGACAAGGCCACGTGTGAGGCAAAATAATTGGAGAGGGAGAGAGACCGCAAGTTGGGCGGGAGGAGCACACGGGTACGCGACGAGGTAGCACGACTCGAGGAGCGCGGGTTGAGCGAGTTAGAGAAAAGCGAAGTCGCGTGGACGGGTATAGAAATCGCGACCCGGGGTATGGGGAAGCCGGCGACCGCTGAAGTAGAGAAAATTTTATTAGCGCCAGCGGTCGTCGAGAAAAAAGAAATTAAAATCGAATCAATCGAACCAATAGTATAAATTAGGGCGGAAGAGACGGACTCAGAACAGCACTCGTGGAAGGAAGAAATGGAAAATGTGCAAAGTCTGTATTCACATCGTGATGCCGTGCTTAACCAAATGGAAAGTTTGCAGGTGGTGGAGCGAAGAAGAGGAAGCGCCAAGGTGAGTCGAGCTGTATATGGCGCGAAAAGATTTTGCGGGAAAGTGTTTAGCGCAAAAAGAATTTTCGCGCGCTTGGGATCCCAGCGTACCCTGGGCGTTGGTGAAAGGTCCTTTGTGCGCTGTGTAAAAGTGAGATGTGTGAGTAGAAATGGACCGCGTGTGCGAATGGCACCGAAGCGCGGGGTGTTACAGAGAGTGAAAGCGAATGCACGACAGAGTGTATGTGTGAGGGTGAGTGTGATACAGAGAGTGAGTTGGTTGTGCCGAGTGTGCGAGAATGCACACCTGAGTTGGTTGTGGCGAGTGTGCAGGAGAGCACACCAGAGCACGTTATTGGGTGTGCAGAAGAGTGCACACCCGTGGGTAGGTGTGCACTGAGTGGGTGTGCAATAGAGTGCACACCCATGGTGAGTGTTACAGGGGATGTAACCGAGGAGTGTGCGCCAAGGTGTGCGAGGAGGTTTGCGGTGGTCAAGTGGGTAACGAAGTCTGTTAGCGAAATGAGTGTGCCTGGGTGGTGTGCACAAGAGCGTGCAGTGACGGAATGCATGGGATGGATGAGAGGCGTTGGAGCGCCGCGTTTTGTGAGTGTGGGCAGGAATGCGTGTGGATATGAGCATGCGAGGGGAGCATCGACGTTAACCGGGACAGCGTTGAGGCCGACTTATAGCCGACGCGAGCTCTCGGGGCGTGGTGCGCTTTTTGTGTGCTGCGGGGGGCGGCCGGGATTGTAGCCGCGTCACTCCTGCACGGAGCGCCGTGCACGATTCGGGCCGGGGCCCGCCCTGTATGGTCAGGGCCGCGTCGTTCAGGCAATCGGTGCGATTCCGGGGGAGAAGGGCCAGGTAGGACATGCGCCCCGTGGCGGGGGCGGTGTTCCGACCAGGTGAGGTTGGGTCATCGGGCCGGAGACCACGAGGCTCCGCGCCGAGATGGACCGTGGAATCTCAGCCCGACTAAACCTCCTCCCCAGAATCGTAAATGCCGGGCGGACCCAACCAATAGTAGACCAACCATCCGCACAGATAGCCGGCTTTTCGAAGTCAAGCTATGGAAATGTATTTCCCGCACCGAGGCTCGTAATGTAGTGGACTGATGGTAGTAGTGATAGTGATGGATGGTAGTTTTACCATTCACTACCACTTCGGGGCAAAGGAGCAGTAGTTTTATGGGGTTTGGCTGTACAAACTAGCCCGGGAGGGTTAGGATAAATGATTAGGGACCTAGAGATGACCATAGGTGACATAAGATTTAAGTAGTGACATGGTACCTGTAGTGGGGGCGTAGAGTAGATTAGGTGTTTGTTAATGACGTGGGATGTGCAATAGTATAAGGGGTGACAGGGAAGCACTAATCTTAGAAGGGCAATAGATAGTCAGATGATGCCGTGTGCATGGGCTTGAAATGAGGAATTGAGAGGCAATGGTTTGGAGAAGTGAAAGTGTATTGAGCAGAGTATTGAGGATGTGTGGGATTGTGCATTGGGTGATTAACTTGCAAGGTGTGCAAGTGAAATACAGGTGTATGGAGAATGGTTGTGTGGAATAAATGGTATGGAGTGAATGGTCTGGAATGAATGGTGTGGAGTGAGTATGGTGGAATACGTGGAGTGGAGTGTATGGTGCGAAGGAGTGGATGGGGGAAGGATGGACCCCTTCATGAATACCCGGGCAGGGTAGTTTAAAAGTAGGTAGAGGGAGTAGGTAAATTTGGTGGATATTGACATCTGTGGTGCTGGAAGTAGCAGATTACTGATTGGATGGGTGCATTAGTGGAGTGAAATGGCTGGGCATGTGGCCTGTTAGTGAGAATGGTTGGTTGGGCACTCCGCCACTGTTAGTCTGTCGGCCAGGTGAGGCCACAGGTAGGCTCTGGGGGCCAGGTTAAAGTTCAGAGTTAGAGTTCAGAGTTAGAGTTCAGCAGGGCCCGAGGACCCGGAGGACGGACCCGGGTAGCCCAGTGCCATAGAGGGCATCAAGGGGGTAAGTGCCAGGGAGAGCCTTCCCCAGGTAGGTTATGGTGAGGAGCAGGTAAGCTCGGGTGGCGACGTTCAGTGGCGGAGGTGTGCAGGTGAGCAGACCTGCTGGTGAGCCACACGACCCAGCCCTGAAATTGTGCGAGGGCACGGAATTAAAAACTCGGGGGAGTGAGACCCCAAATTGGTGAGCACCACAGTATGGTCAATGGGAATTGGTTTATAGAACCACATAGTGTAAGATGGCCAATGGTTTGGCAGGGAAAGACCCCGGGTAGTTTAAAGTGTTAATGTCATTTAGAAGGTAGTTAGGAGAAAATCTCTTCACACCATCCGCATCCACTCACCTAGGTGATAGAACTCCACGCCATATTTTGGCAGACATTTGGAATGGAAGACGCATCATGACGGAGTGTGACATTGTTTGAAATTCCATCCCTTCCCCCTTGGGAGGGATTGGGAACGAATTTGGCATTAGGGAAGATATGGGGGACGTGACATTGCGACGAATTTGTAAATTGTGTAAATACGTGGGAGGGGCAAGGGTAGAGTAGGTGACGGGGGGGGGGGGGAGGGTACGTTAGGGACGAGCTTTCTCGGCTCGCTCTCCTGCGCCCCTCACCTTGCATTGCTTTGTATTGATGTGTACCCTTGCGCCCTGCCCCGCTGATTTGCTTGTCCTCCTTCCCCACTCATGGACTTGTTTTTTTGGGCCTGGTGCCCGGATGCACCATATGGACCACACTGGCACCACTCATGGACCACACGTTCTGTGGCCTAGCACCACCTTATGGACCACACGTACTGTGGCCTGGCGTCTCTGCTGGGACCGGCCACTGTGGCCAGCGGTGTCTGGTTGCGGACCACTGTGTTCAAAGTGGCACCCATGCCCAGCAGTGGACCACCTACGTTGGCCCTGCTGGCCAGAAATCACAAAAAGCGAACGCGGTGTGTGCCCTTTTATTCTTAAATAACATCAAGCATGAAGATCATCGACAACCAGAACCAGCGGCCCAGCAGAGCAGAGAAGAAAGAAGACACCATTTATTATAAATAAATTAAAAAATGTTTATCTTGTGCATCTTTTTGTTGATGGTGTTTTTTTTGGTGCTTTTCGTGCATTTTATTTTATGGGTGCATATGGTATGGTGTATCAGTGCAGTGCATGGCAATGATTTTCCTCTTTTCAAAAGTTCTGCTTTTCCCACAAAAGACAGGTCCTGGGTGACAGTTTGTAAATAATCAAATTAGTGTCTTGTAAATAATGCTCCCCACCAGCTAAATGTGTAGTTTTGAGAATAATTCCGCAATTCAGTTAGTCTGTGGGCATGAGTCTGATAGGTAGAATGCAATGCAGCAGGCGGGACATATTTAGTGTTAAAACTGTCGCACTCAGGGTGAGGTTAAAAGTAGAGGGTAACCACACCTAAGTGTCACACTAAGTTAAAGTTGTTTTGGCCCGGGCCGGGACTGGAGGAAAGGAGGGTGCAGTGTTGCGGTTTTGAGAACCCCTCACTTTGTAAATAAATAATCACTTCTTGTAAATATTCCATCATTTAAAAGATCAAAGGTTGCACCCATATTTAGTCCATAAGCAACACGTAGGACACCATAGGACTTTCAGTTATTTCCTTAGTATGTGTCTAGTTAAGGCTGTGTTCCCAATAGTTGCATCTGCGTTGCATTAATCAAATAAGATAGGCCCCATTCCGTCCAATTTTCCAGCCTCTCTCTCCAAATTGTATTACGCACCTCTGCCAGCCGCAGCCGCCTCAGCGTTCACTCCAAACACCATTATGCACGCGGTCAAGCTTGGAGAAGAAGGGGGCGGAGCACCAAGAACGAGGCATGGCCCTGTCAAGGAGCCATCAAGGGTGGAGCCGGTGAGCCCTCGCTAACCAACCAGGGCTGAGGTGGGCTCGCTGGCGGGCGTGGTTTCAAAGAGCGCGGGTTGATCTAGAAGCGGACTATATAAGCGCACGCGCCAAGCCCTATCACGGACTGCGCCAGAGGATGCTGATCGTAACGGACTGCGCGGAGGTCGGGAACACGAGCACATTGTTTCTGAAGAACTGCGCCGAGAGAGCTCGTTGTTATGAACTGCCCGTTTGATACGGACCTTGATTGATCAGGAGAGAGAGAGCATTTGGCACGCTATACGTACGCAGCAGTCCAGCCCCTCACATATGTAAGGTCCGGTCGCATGCCAACGACACGCGAAGCTGCCTGCCATTCTTCGCCCGTGGACCCGGAGCCTGGACGGAGTCAACCTGCCTGGACCCATCTGCATAGACCTTCCTCCCCTACCACTACAATCCCGTGTGAGTCTGTCTGTTTGTCCGGGGTTGTAAGTAAGACTGTATAGATAAGATTGCACTGTGTCCTGCTTTTTCCTCTTCTTTTTGTATATTACTTTCGTTTCCTATTCTTTTGGTTTTGTACATAATTAATAAACCTTTCTTTGTTCTTCCCTCAGTCTTGTTTCCTCTTATTCGATCGCTTTAGTCTTTTCTCGATTGAGTACCTGTGGCACAATTTCGGAACCGCTTTAATCGGGTTTAGTCTTATGGTTAACGGCTCGAGTCGCGGCTCGCTTCGCTCGGCGTGTCCATTAACGCTGCGGTTCGTGTGGGAGTTATCTCCTCGCTTCACGGCCGGTGGTAGTACTTAGGTACTAAGACTAATTCGGCTTACAACACTACTTACCACCGACTGGAAGTGACGTCATAATTTCCAGGATTGGGGGACGGCCAGCTTAAAAGACAAGGGGATTAACCCCCCCCTCCCCCCTTGATAAGGGGAGCGTCGACCCCAGAATCCGCAGCAATATATATATATTTACGGCCCGCGGATAAGATGTTATGTTTGCCGAGTGGATGGCCCCGCGGTCATACAGTTACCCCGACTAACCCGATTCCCGAACGTTGGCCGGATCGCGCCACAGATATTCAATAGGGAAAAGACTAAGGCGACACGGATGTGAAGAAGAAGCAGACAAAAAGGTTGGCAAATACTACTAAATTTATTTACTATTTACAGGCTCAAAATAACCAAGGAGAAGGAAAGATAAGAAAATAATATACAGAAGATTTTAGAGACACAGTGAAAATCGCTAGCTTATCTAAACAGACTTAATTAATACCCAGGACAGAACAAACGAAGATGACTCAAACGGGGAATGATGATAGGAATGGCGGAGGTGGATGGCTTGGAGGGGGGGGGGGGGGGGGAGGCCGGTCCAAGGGGTCCTGCAGCACGGTCGGCGCGTTTAGCAGCCGCCGTTCCTTCACGGCCCTGCTCAAAACCGCCGTCCAGGCCCCAAGCGGCTGTTGGGTGTTCTTGCTGCTGTGGCCGCCGCTGCTGCTGCTGCTGTGGACGTCGCGTGCTTTTCCAGGACTACAACAGGCTTTGTGCTTCCCTGGATGATGATCTCCTTGGATGATCTCTATGTTCTCTTGGTCCAACAACTCTTTCTCTTTCTTGGTCCGACCACTCCTCACCATCGACAACCCAACGCAACCAACGCAACCACTGACCACCACAACGCAACCAACGCAACCACTGACCACCACAACGCAACCCACGCACTTCTTGCGCGCGCGCCTTTATAGCGCCTCCGGCGATTAAGCCGCCGGCCTTCAGGACACGCCCATCGGTGTGCTCACCTCGGCATGGTTGGTCGCGCGACCCTCTGGCTCCGCCCTTGATGACGACGGGCGGGCACGCCTTTCTTCCCCGACCCGAGCACATGTTCAATGGTGGTTTTGGAGGGGATGTAATTGGCAAATTGAGGCTTGGCCATGACGAAAGGGGAAATGGAGGTTTTTGGGAATGGGAATGGAGAATGAAGGGAATCTATCTTATTTCACTTGGTGCAATGGGAGTGTCATTTTAATGGAAGACAAAGCCTTAACCTAATACACAGAATAAGGAAATAAACTACTGAACAGGGATATTATAGTGTCCTTCAATGTATGCTTTATGGAATTAACTACCGGAACGCCCTTTGATCTTTATACAACAGACTGGAGGCAGGAAGGCGATATTTTACGACAATTTACGATACAATAAAAACACAATAAGAAAAAAATACAATCCTCATACCCGCAACACTGCACCCTCCTCCTCTTAGGCCCCTCCCGGGCCTATAACTTTAGCTTAGTGTGACACGTAGGTGTAGTTCCCTCTACTTTTAACCTGCCCCTGAGTGCGACAGTTTTAAAACATAAATAAATATGTCCCGCTGCTCCATTGCACCCTACCTAACAGACTCACGCCCACAGCTAACCGAATTGCGGAATGGCCTTCAAACTATACACTGACGGTGGGGAGCATTATTTACAATTGACGCTACTTTGTTTACAAAACGCAACCCAGGACCTGTGATTGTTCTTTCTGGGGGGGAGACAGTCTGCTCTGCATCGATGCACCATGAAAGCACCCAAAAACGCACCAATACACCCTCAGGCACCAATCGGTGCAGTCACCACAGTTCATCAATAAAAATAAAAACAACAACCCCTAACCCTGCAGGTGGTCTCTTGCTCTTCGGCTCCCTCTGCTGGCTATTGCTCTCTTCCAGTTGTTGTCATCTTCCTTTGCTGGCGGCCTATTTGCAATAAAAAGCACCTAACGTGTCCGTTTTTATTTTCTTTATTTATGGCCCACAGGGCCGACTACGTGTGGTTCACCTGTGGGGCATCGGTGCCCTGTGGCCAAGGTCCGCCAGCAAGATTTCGGGCCTTCATGGCCGGTTCCAGCAGAGGGGCCATGCCCCAACCCATGGGGTCCATAAGTGGTGTTCGGCCACAGACATGTGGTCCATAATGTGGTGCATCGATGCAGACAGCTGGTTCTGGGAGTTCGGGGCGCACAATGGCGGACTCACGCACGCTCCCCTCGGCGCCCAGTGGCGCACAGGTCCTCATGTGGGAGACAAAAGGGGGGAAAGACAGATGAGCGAGGGGTAAGGTCACAAGGGTACACATCAAACAAGGCAATGCAAGGCGAAATGCATACGGAGAGCGAAGTGAGAAAGCTCGTCCCTACCGTACGTCACCCCCCCTGTCACCTACACTACCCTTGCCCTTACCCCATATGTACAAAAATCTACACATTTACAAATTCGTCACTACTGTCACGTCTTCCCCATATTTCCCCTATACCAAATTCGTTCCCACAATCCCTCTAACCAAAATTTGCCATCACCAAATTCATCATCAATCCTCATAAGGAGGGAGAGATGGAACAACAAGCACAATGTCACACCCACGTCATGATGCGTCTTACAATCCAAACATCTGCATAATAAAAATAATAAAACATGGCATGGTGTGGAGTTACGTCACCTCAGGTGAGTGGATGCAGATGGTGCGAGGAGATCTTCATCCTAACTACTTTCTAAATGACTTTAATACACTTTACACTACCCGGGGTCTTTCCCTGCCAAACCATTGGCAATTTACTCTATGTGGTTTTAAAAACCAAATTCCCATTTACCAAACTGTGGTGCTTCTCAACTTGGGGTCTCACTCCCCCGATTCAACTCCCTGTGCCCTTGCACAATTTCTGGGCTGAGACGTGTAGCTCTCCCAGCAGGTCTACCCACCTGCACACCTCCACCACTGCAGTTGCCACCCGAGCTTACCTAGCTCCTCACCCTAACCTATCTAATTGGGGAAGGCCCCTCTTGGCTCTGTCACCCCTCGGTGCCCTCTGGCACTGGGCTACCCGGGTCCATCCTCCGGATCCTCGGGCCCCATCCACAACAACTCTACCGGCTCCCAGAGCCCACCTGCGGCCTCACCTGCCGACATCCTCACAGTGGTGGAGTGCCCAAACCAACTACACACACTAACAGGCTACACGCCCAGCCATTTCCACAACACTAATGCACCCATCCAAATACCATTCTTTCACCCGCACCACAGATGCCAATATCCAACCACGATTTACCTGTACCCTCTACCTAACACTTAGACTACCCGCCCCGGGTATTCATGATGGGGGTCCATCCTTCCCCCACTCACACCTTCGCACCATCCACTCCACTCTGTAGTTTCCACCATACTCACTCCACGACCATCCATTCCAATACTCCATATATTCCACACAACCATTTATTCCATACACCTGTTCCTCATACCTGTTGTTGCACACCTGTGCAATCACACCTTGTGCCACCTGCACCCTCCTCCTCTTCCTGGACCATTTGGTCAGCACAATACTCATCACCATCACTCCCTCATACACTGCTCCATTCACCTGTCCAGTTGCACACCTGTGCAATCACACCTGTTCCTCACACACTTTTCACAATACACTTCTGAATACACTTCCAACACTCACACGGCATCATCTAAACTACCTGTTGCCCTGCTAACTTAGTGCTCCCCGTCTTCCCTTTAAACTAAGCACATACCACGTCATTATCATCCACACTACTCTACCTGTGTCCCCACTACAGGTATCATTGTCACTACCTAATCTTAACGTTACCTAAGGTCATCTTCTCTAGATCCCTACACATTATCCAAACCCTCCCGGGCTAGTTTTCACTGCCATAAACCCCATAAAACTAGTGCTCCTTTGCCCCCTTTGTGAGGGATGGTGGATTGGCCATCCCACCACATCGGGTATCTTTCACTATAAATTTTGCACACCAGATTCCAACAAATCAAAAATTTGCCAATCACTACCAATCATCTGCCAATCCTTAGTCTGCCAATCCTTTGCCAATCATTACTCTGCCAATCATTCTACTAATCATCAAATTTAGCTTTGCAATTTCGGGTCCAAACCACTATCCTCGTCATCAGTCTTCTCACAAGTGCCTCTTGGTGCACCAATTCACTTCTAAAGCTCGGCTTCGTACAGCCGAGCAATGAATGCGGGTTGTTTGGTGCCAGCGGCTGGATACGTCCGGCACTCGGTGCAGGGAAGGAGGTTTACCCGGGCCGAGATCCCACACACCACCTCGGCACGGAGCCATCCAATGGCCCGATCTCGACCTGCCGGAACGCCTCAACAAAAAGGGGTCGCCATGACGACCCTTCCTATCGGGCTGCCCGCTCCGCCTAGTGGAGCACAGACGCGGCCGTTCCGAGCGAGGCCCAGCGTGGATCGCGTACGGCGGTTCTTTCGAAACCGCCGTGGTTCGGATCTCCGCTGGTCCTTGCGGCACGCGAAGCTGCTCGGCGCGCACCGAGGGCCCGATTCGGCTATAAGTCGCTCTAACCGCTAACCCGGTTACCGTCGATGCTTCACCTGCATGCTCACACGCATACGCTACCCCTTTCACCCTCACCGAGCTCGGTGCTCCAACGCCGCCCGTACACCCCGCGTACTTCGCTATAGCACTCGTTCTTTCGCTCACAGACTTGGTCACACACCTGACCACCGCACACCTTTGCACACACTCGTCGTTCGCACACCTTACCAACACACCTCTTCGCGCCCCCTTCTCGGTCACCTCTGTGACAATCACAGGTGTGCTCTCACTTGCACACCCAACCATGTGCCTCACGACCAATTCCAGTGTGCACTCCCACACACGCTCTACCATTCCAGGTGTGCATCCTTCCATTCCAGGTGTACATCCTCTCTCACCTGCCACAACCAACTCACGCTCCGTGTCACTCTTACTACTCTCACCACCACTCTTGACAGCGCACTCTTTCCCCATGCACCCGTCCGTTACACACCTTCCTCGCGCACACTCTTGCACACACTCCCCCGTTACACCCTCTGTAACACTCACCACAGGTGTGCATTCTCCCTTACTCTTGACAGCGCACTCTTTCCCCATGCACCCGTCCGTTACACACCTTTCTCGCGCATCCTCTTGTGCACACTCTCTCGTTACTCCCTCCGTAACACTCACCACAGGCGTGCATTCTCCCTTACTTTTGACAGCGCACTCTTTCCTCATGCACCTGTCCTTTACACACCTTTCTCGCGCATCCTCTTGTGCGCACTCTCTCATTACTCCCTCCGTAACACTCACCACAGGTGTACACTCTCTCGTTACATCCTCTGCAACACTCCTCACTACGCGCTTCCATGTGCTCCCTCGCACACGCGCTACGACCGACTCACTCTCGCCAGCACACTCACTCCTTGGCGCGCACTTTTTCCTCACACACCCCAGAGTCGGACATTCTCGCACACCTCCTCCTTCGCACACCGTACCTGTCGCACACTTCACCAACGGCCTCTCACGAACACCCGGATCCAAATCAACCCCCAAGCCGACTGAAGCTTTCCTCACATCATATACATTTCCACGTATATCACCACTCACCTTGGCACCTCGTCTCTGCACCCCCTTCGCCACCTGCAAACTCTTTATTTGGTTAGCGAGCACATCATCACGATTTGAGCAAAGACCTTGTACATATTCCATCACCTCCTCCTGTATTTCTCTCTTAGTTTCTGTCCGTCTCTTCTTAATTTCACTCAACCCCTCTTCCACCTCCTTTAACTTTTGCTTCACCTCTTTTATCTCCCGGTGCGTCTCCTCAATCTCGTCCTCTAAGGCTACCTTGACCGTCTCTATGTGCGTCCTCACCTCCCGGTCCTTCGTCTCCATTACTTCTGTCACCTCTTCCAACTTCTTCGTCAACCCCTCATGTACCATCTGACATTCCTTCTGTGTCGCTATTAATTCATTTTTAATGTCTTTTTGCGTCACTTTTAACCCCCCGATTATTGCAGTGTTCTTTTCCACTTGGTCCACGAGTTCCTTTTGTCCCACTGTCAGCTGTTCTACTCCCCTCGTCAGACCCTCTATTCCCCCCTGTAACCTAGCCGTATTATTCCTCACCTTTCTCCATACGCTTTTCACCTCGCTTTACCTCCTCGCGTACCCCCGAGACCACCTCACTTACACCTCGTCGTATCTCCTCCTTCATCTCCTCCCTCTCTTTTGTAGATGCCGCCCTCATCTGTCCCAATTCATCCCTCTGAGCATCCAGTTTGGTTTCTACCCCGATTTTCACCTCCTCTATCTGCTCTCCCATTTGCTTAATTTCTCGGGCGGATTGCTCCCCTATTTCCCGCAATTTGCCTTCCATTCTATCTTCTAGCCCCGTTAACCCATGTTTCACCCCTTCTATCCCATTGTCTAACCCCTCAAATTTCTTGTCTAACCCCTCAAATTTCTTGTCTAACCCCTCAAATTTCTTGTCTAACCCCTCAAATTTAGCTTCTAGCCGCTCCCCCATTCTGTTTTCCCTTTTTTCCATTTCCCTATCTCTTTTTTCGTTGTCGCACTTCGACTCTGCCATGTATTCGCTGAACCGTGCCATGAACTGCTGCATGTCAAACGGCTGCATGTTAAAGCCCGCTGATACAGCGGGCTCGGCTACCGCGCGCTCGTGCGAGGCGCCTTTTTGCGCGCCTGAAACCTTGTGCGCGAGGACGCCATTTTGAGCGCCTGAAACCTCCTCAACCACCTCCTCATTGCTCTCCTCTATTTCGTCCCTCTGATCCTGGGTTACCCCTAACCCCTCCTCTAGTTCACCCACCTGCATCCGATCGCCTTGACTAGCCATGGCGCGATTTCAAAATTCGGGTTTTGTAAAACAAAACAAATTTCAGTAGCTCGTAATTTGGAGCGCGTTAAGCGCGCTTCGGGTCCGTTCCCGCTCCCGACACCAATTGTTACTGCCAATATTACAATTGGTGTTCCAAAATTTGGGCTAAATAAATTTAGTCGCAGGTCCGAATCCGACACCCCTGACACCAATTGTTACGGCCCGTGGATAAGATGTTGTGTTTGCCGAGCGGATGGCCCCGCAGTCGTACAGTTACCCCGACTAACCCGATTCCCGAACGTTGGCCGGATCGCGCCACAGATATTCAATAGGGAAAAGACTAAGGCGACACGGATGTGAAGAAGAAGCAGACAAAAAGGTTGGCAAATACTACTAAATTTATTTACTATTTACAGGCTCAAAATAACCAAGGAGAAGGAAAGATAAGAAAATAATATACAGAAGATTTTAGAGGCACAGTGAAAATTGCTAGCTTATCTAAACAGACTTAATTAATACCCAGGACAGAACAAACGAAGACGACTCACACGGGGAATGATGATAGGAATGGCGGAGGTGGATGGCTTGGAGGGGGGGGGGAGGCCGGTCCAAGGGGTCCTGCAGCACGGTCGGCGCGTTTGGCAGCCGCCGTTCCTTCGCGGCCCTGCTCAAAATCGCCGTCCAGGCCCCAAGCGGCTGTTGGGTGTTGTTGCTGCTGTGGCCGCCGCTGCTGCTGCTGCTGTGGACGTCGCGTGCTTTTCCAGGACTACAACAAGCTTTGTGCTTCCCTGGATGATGATCTCCTTGGATGATCTAAATGTTCTCTTGGTCCAACAACTCTTTCTCTTTCTTGGTCCGACCACTCCTCACCATCGACAACCCAACGCAACCAACGCAACCACTGACCACCACAACGCAACCAACGCAACCACTGACCACTGACCACCACAACGCAACCCACGCACTTCTTGCACGCGCGCCTTTATAGCGCCTCCGGCGATTAAGCCGCCGGCCTTCAGGACACGCCCATCGGTGTGCTCACCTCGGCCATGGTTGGTCGCGCGACCCTCTGGCTCCGCCCTTGATGACGACTGGCGGGCACGCCTTTCTTCCCCGACCCGAGCACATGTTCAATGGTGGTTTTGGAGGGGATGTAATTGGCAAATTGAGGCTTGGCCATGACGAAAGGGGAAATGGAGGTTTTTGGGAATGGGAATGGAGAATGAAGGGAATCTATCTTATTTCACTTGGTGCAATGGAGTGTCATTTTAATGGAAGACAAAGCCTTAACCTAATACACAGAATAAGGAAATAAACTACTGAACAGGGATATTATAGTGTCCCTTCAATGTATGCTTTATGGAATTAACTACCGGAACGCCCTTTGACCTTTATTCAACAGACTGGAGGCAGGAAGGCGATATTTTACAACAATTTACTATACAATAAAAACACAATAAGAAAAAAATACAATCCTCATATCCGCAACAATATATATATATATATATATATATATATATATATATATATATATATATATATTATATATATATATATATATATATATATATATATATATATATATATATATATATATATATATTAGATATATATATATTAGATATATAGATATATATATAGATATATATATTA
Source organism: Myxine glutinosa (assembly GCF_964187855.1). Lineage (NCBI taxonomy): Eukaryota > Metazoa > Chordata > Myxini > Myxiniformes > Myxinidae > Myxine > Myxine glutinosa. The sequence goes on from NW_027619018.1 coordinate 50,008, forward strand.
GATATATAGATATATATATTGGATATATAGATATACTGTATATATTAGATATATATATTAGATATATATATATATATATTAGATATATATATATATATATATATATATATATATATATATATATATATATACTAGCGGGGTCACCCCGTGGGAATCCCACGGGCATGGATGTGTGTGACATTTCGACATATTGAGTTATATGCTGCACATTCATTTTTACAAAATGGTTACTGGCAAGTCATCAGATCCAGAAATGGTGTGATGAACACAATTTATTTATTTCACATAATATGTGACCCCTCACTCCTCTCCACCTGACACTCTCCTGCCTCCACCTGACACTCTCCTGTCTCCACCTGACACTCTCCTCTCTCCACCCAGCACTCCTCTCCTCTCCAAACCCTCACATCCCTCTCCTTTCCAATCCCTCACCTCTCCAATCCCTCACACTCCTCTCCTCTCCAATCCTTCACACGCCTCTCCAATCGCCTCACACCTCTCAATCGGCCTCACACCCTCCAATCGCGCCTCACACTCCTCTCCAATCGCGCCTCACACTCCTCTCCAATCGTGCCTCACACTCCTCTCTCCAATCGTGCCTCACACTCCCCTCCAATCACTCCTCTCCAATCGTGCCTCACACTCCTCTCCAATCGCGCCTCACACTCCTCTCCAATCATGCCTCACACTCCTCTCCAATCGCGCCTCACACTCCTCTCCAATCGCGCCTCACACTCCTCTCCAATCGCGCCTCACTCGCCTCTCCAATCGGCTTTCCCCGTCTCGTTTCTCTCCTTTTTCTCCCGTCTCGTTCTTTTTCTTGCTCCAAATCGGCCCGTCGGAATCGGAAATCGGCCCGTCTTGCTTTTGTGGCTTGTGCGTAAATAAATTGTGTTCATGACACCATTTCTGGTGTTGGGCTAGCGGCTAGGGTGCCGGCTTAGGATCCTGGGTTCGAATCTCGGTCGATCGCCGAATTAATGCCAGGGGGGTTGACTCAGCCTGTCATCCTTCCGAGGTCGGCTAATTGAGTACCAGTTCACTGGTAATTCCCTGTTTGTCGTTGAAGGCGGCAAAAAGGGTTGGCGTCAGGAAGGGCATCCGGCCGTAAAACATTGCTTCAAAAAGGGGACAAAAAAACAACAACTACCACGGTCCCCGAAAAGGCAAACCCCCGCTTTGCGGGGAAAAATGGCCTCTAAACGGTGGTTTTTACACCATTTCTGGATCTGATGACTTGCCAGTAACCATTTTGTAAAAAGAATGTGCAGCATCTAACTCAATATGTCGAAATGTCACACACATCCATGCCCGAGGGATTCCCACGGGTGACCCCGCAAGTTTGCATTGACGTTCGACGACGGACTCGTTCACCCTTCTCATTCGTTTTCTTGCTGCATCCTGTTCAGGGCTGCGTTCTTCATCCATTTTGGAAATGGAAGTTTCCACGCACCGCATGAATTGTCACGATCCTCAATAGGAAGTGTCTCATAATTATCAAATGACAAATAGCAAGTAAATTACATTGTGAAAATTTAATATTTCAAATAGACCTATTTAAAGTGTATGCGCAAATAACTAATAAATAAAAAAAACGAAGAAATATGTCTCGGTAATTTCCTGAACTCGGTAATTTCTCGGTAATTTTACTTCCGGCTAAAAATGTTGAATGAAATAAAAACGAAGAAATATATGTCGTTTTGTGACGACTGTCATCAAAGGTAAACGGTGAATTCACTCGGTTTATTCGGTTCGGCTCGGTTTAAAAGAAAAAGCGATAATGTCGAAATGTTGACGTCTGTGTCATGTTGGGCGGTGTATGATACTTGTTGGCTGTTGGGCGGTGATATGGTGTATTTTTAAAAATATATCTCTGCGTTTTCCCGCGTTGCTGACACCGAGTCTAAAACCATGATGGTGAGTTATATTGGAGATAAAGGCGTGAGAGAGACTCAATGGCCTTGAAGTTACAGGCATTTGAGAATTCATTTCGTTCTATAAACGGCAACTTTCATCGGATTTTCTTCTCGTTTTTTTTCAACCGAGTCTAAAACTATGTTAGCGACTGTGAAAAATGAAATGATATATCGAATTTAAAATAGATATCGACACATTGCCGTCGGTGTCATGTTGGGCGGTGTATGATACACCATGACGCGATTTTAAAAAATATATCTCTGCATTTTCCCGCGTGTGTGGAATGTTTGTGGAAAATTAAAGATTTCAAATAAACCTATTTAAAGTGTATGCGCACATAACTAATAAAAAAAACGAAGAAATATCTCGGTAATTTCCTGAAACATATTTTACTTCCGGCTAATATGTTGAATGAAATAAAAACGAAGAAATATATGTCGGCATCATTGTTGACGTTTTTGTGACGACTATCATCAAACGAAGTAGTAATATATCATAACGGAAAAGCAAAAGCGAATTTTTAATATATATCGACACATTGCCGGCGGTGTCATGTTGGGCGGTGTATGATACACCATGACGCGATTTAAAAAAATATATCTCTGCATTTTCCCGCGTGTGTGGATTGTTCTCAATTATTGCTGACACCGAGTCTAAAAGTAAAACCATCGATAAAAATGAAATCATATGGTGAGTTAGATTGGAGATAAAGGCGTGAGAGAGACTCAATGGCCTTGAAGTTACAGGCCTTTGAGAATTCATTTCGTTCTATAAACGGCAACTTTCATCGGATTTTCTTCCCGTTTTTTTTTCAACCGAGTCAAAAACTATGTTAGCGACTGTGAAAAATGAAATGATTTATCGAATTTGATTTGAAATAAAACTGGGGGAGAGCAAGACACCACGGGCCTACAAAACAGGACTCAAAGCTATGCGAGTTAATAAAATGGTGGATATTTGTTTATAGCCACTCCCAGAATGGGTGGAGCTATGGGTGGAGCTACTCTGCAAACCGAGTAAGCCACACCCCGGACAGACACCCAACAGATAGACAGACAGACAGACAGACAGAATCATCTACGGCTATTATAATATAGATATATATATATATATATATATATATATATATATACAGTAGTGACCCCTAATTCCGAACGCCCCTCATCTCGAACTACTCTAATTCCGAACCGTAAATTCGAGAAAATTTTGTCCCCAATTCCGAATGTATTTCTATAACCGAACCGCCAACATAGCGTTAGCGTCGTTCATATTTCCCGCCGCGAGCGTCGAGATTTTGAAGGCTTTGAAGAACCTATTGTGCCTGCTATTGTAGCATTGGGTCAGTCCATGGGCTTGGAGGTGAGTGAAGAGGATGTGGAGGAGTTAGTGGAGGATCACAACAAGGAACTCACCACAGAAGAACTTCAGCACCTCCACAAGATGCAGCAAGAAGAAGTGGCAGTGGAAATTTATTCAGAGGAGGAAGAGGGAGCTAGTGGTAACATTTCCAGTGCTGAAATTAAAGAACTGTGCTTCCATTGGTCTAAAACACAGGCCATTGTTGAAAGGTGGCACCCTAATAAAGCAGTGGTTAACAGGAGCATTAACTTGTTCGGTGACAATGTGATTGACCACTTCAGAAAAATTAAGAAAAGTCGCCAACACCAGGCAACTTTGGAGAGGTGGTTCTCTAAAGAAAGCAAGCCTAGTGAGCCCCAACCCTCTACAAGTGGTGTTAAGAGACAAAGAGAGCAAACACCAGAAGCACAGTCATCTGATGTTAGCTTGGAAGGTGCCTCACCTTCCAAGCAATAAAACCCTCTCCCTCCTTCCTCCTCTCCAGCTTCCACATGCACCATCAGAACTCTCCACTAAGGTAAATGCAGTTATTTTCATGTTAGTACATTTATTTCTTGTTATTATTATTATTATTATTTGATATTTAGGGCATTTACTCATCTTATTTTACCTTGAATCATGTGTATTTGCAGTTAACAGTGTCTTGATAATGGATTTTTGGGGTCCAGGAACGGATTAATTCACTTTCCATTATTTCTAATGAGGAAAATAGTTTCTAATTCCGAACTTTTCCCAATCCGAACTTCCGCTGGAACGAATTAAATTCGGATTTAGAGGTCCCACTGTATATATATATATATATATATATATATATATATATATATATATATATATATATATATATATATAATATATATATATATATATATATATAATATATATATATATATATATATATATATATATATATATATATATATATATATATATATATATATATAGATATATATATAGATATATATATATATATATATATAGATATATATATATAGATATATATATATATAGATATATATATATAGATATATATATTAGATATATATATAGATATATATATATATATATATATATATATATATATATATATATATATATATATATATATATATATATATATATATTATATATATACACAAAGAATTAAGTTAAGCACCCCCCCCGTTTTTTTTACAACCTCGCACATTACAAGTTTGTTGTCGTCAAAACAGTGTAATATACCCATGATATTGCTATATTTTCTGGAGAAGTGATATTATGGTCACATAAAAACATAACAATCATGCCGTTTTCAATATTTTATTCTGAATAATTTAAGGTGAAAATTTTTGGGAATTTTAGGCATATTTTCACCTCAATTTAAGTATGGAGCTATAGGTCCATCACGGACAGTGTGGATGACGTTTATGTTTTCTAACGTACAGTCATTGTTCTGAGAAGACCTCTAGCGATCTTTGCGTCAATAACGTGTGTAGGACCCACGTGATCGGATCACTGACTCAACCAATCACTTTTTTTCACTTTGATCACTCAATTTCATCAATGGATAATTGCTAATGTCATACCAATCATTATTTGATCTCACATACCTTAGAATATATGCCAATGTATACATATACACAAAGAATATATATTAGGGGGTGCTTACCTTAATTCGTTGTGTAGGGGTGCTTAACTTAATTCTTTGTGTATATATATATATATATATATATATATATATATATATATATATATATATATATATATATATATATACTAGCTGAGGGTTGAATAAGAATAAGACAAATATATGATGAAAAGAAC
>NW_027619019.1:0-55063 GCF_964187855.1 Myxine glutinosa
GTTGAAAAACCACTTTTCGTACTTGTGTTAGTGTTGAAAAACCACTTTTCGCACTTGTATTAGTGTGGCAAAACCACTTTTTGCAATTGTGTTAGTGTTGAAAAACCACTTTTCGCACTTGTGTTGGTGCAGGAAACCACTTTTGCACTTGTATTAGTGTGGCAAAACCACTTTTCGCACATGTGTTAGTGTTGAAAAACAACTTTTCGCACTTGTGTTAGTGTTGAAAAAACACTTTTCGCACTTGTGTTGGTGCAGGCAACCACTTTTGCACTTGTATTAGTGTGGAAAAACCACTTTTCACACTTGTGTTAGTGTTGAAAAACCACTTTTCGCACTTGTGTTAGTGTTGAAAAACCACTTTTCACACTTGTGTTGGTGCAGGAAACCACTTTTGCACTTGTATTAGTGTGGAAAAAACACTTTTTGCACTTGTGATAATGTTGAAAAACCACTTTTCGCACTTGTGTTAGTGTTGAAAAACCACTTTTCGTACTTGTGTTAGTGTTGAAAAACCACTTTTCGCACTTGTATTAGTGTGCAAAAACCACTTTTCGCACTTGTGTTAGTGTTGAAAAACCACTTTTCGCACTTGTGTTAGTGTTGAAAAACCACTTTTCGCACTTGTGTTTGTGTTGAAAAACCACTTTTCGCACTTGTGTTGGTGCAGGAAACCACTTTTGCACTTGTATTAGTGTGGAAAAAACACTTTTCGCACTTGTGTTTGTGTTGAAAAACCACTTTTCGCACTTGTGTTGGTGCAGGAAACCACTTTTGCACTTGTTTTAGTGTGGAAAAACCACTTTTCGCACTTGTGTTAGTGTTGAAAAACCACTTTTCGCACTTGTGTTAGTGTTGAAAAACCACTTTTCGCACTTGTATTAGTGTGGAAAAAACACTTTTCGCACTTGTGTTAGTGTTGAAAAACCACTTTTCGCACTTGTGTTCGTGTTGAAAAACCACTTTTCGCACTTGTGTTTGTGCAGGAAACCACTTTTGCACTTGTATTACTGTGGAAAAACCACTTTTTGCACTTGTGTTAGTGTTGAAAAACCACTTTTCGCACTTGTGTTAATGTTGAAAAACCACTTTTCGCACTTGTGTTGGTGCAAGAAACCACTATTGCACTTGTATTAGTGTGGAAAAACCACTTTTTGCACTTGTGTTAGTGTTGAAAAACCACTTTTCGCACTTGTGTTAGTGTTGAAAAACCACTTTTCGCACGTGTGTTGGTGCAGGAAACCACTTTTGCACTTGTATTAGAGTGGAAAAAACACTTTTTGCACTTGTGATAGTGTTGAAAAACCACTTTTCTCACTTGTGTTAGTGTTGAAAAACCACTTTTCGCACTTGTGTTAGTGTTGAAAAACCACTTTTCGCACTTGTGTTGGTGCAGGAAACCACTTTTGCACTTGTATTAGTGTGGAAAAACCACTTTTTGCACTTGTATTAGTGTTGAAAAACCACTTTTCGCACTTGTGTTAGTGTTGAAAAACCACTTTTCGCACTTGTGTTGGTGTAGGAAACCACTTTTGCACTTGTATTAGTGTGGCAAAACCACTTTTCGCAATTGTGTTAGTGTTGAAAAACCACTTTTCGCACTTGTGTTGGTGCAGGAAACCACGTTTGCACTTGTATTAGTGTGGCAAAACCACTTTTCGCACATGTGTTAGTGTTGAAAAACCACTTTCCGTACTTGTGTTAGTGTTGAAAAACCACTTTGCGCACTTGTGTTGGTGCAGGCAACCACTTTTGCACTTGTATTAGTGTGGAAAAACCACTTTTCACACTTGTGTTAGTGTTGAAAAACCACTTTTCGCACTTGTGTTAGTGTTGAAAAACCACTTTTCGCACTTGTGGTGGTGCAGGAAACCACTTTTGCACTTGTATTAGTGTGGAAAAAACACTTTTTGCACTTGTGATAATGTTGAAAAACCACTTTTCGCACTTGTGTTAGTGTTGAAAAACCACTTTTCGTACTTGTGTTAGTGTTGAAAAACCACTTTTCGCACTTGTATTAGTGTGGCAAAACCACTTTTCGCAATTGTGTTAGTGTTGAAAAACCACTTTTCGCACTTGTGTTGGTGCAGGAAACCACTTTTGCACTTGTATTAGTGTGGCAAAACCACTTTTCGCACATGTGTTAGTGTTGAAAAACCACTTTTCGCACTTGTGTTAGTGTTGAAAAAACACTTTTCGCACTTGTGTTGGTGCAGGCAACCACTTTTGCACTTGTATTAGTGTGGAAAAACCACTTTTCACACTTGTGTTAGTGTTGAAAAACCACTTTTCGCACTTGTGTTAGTGTTGAAAAAGCACTTTTCGCACTTGTGTTGGTGCAGGAAACCACTTTTGCACTTGTATTAGTGTGGAAAAAACACTTTTTGCACTTGTGATAATGTTGAAAAACCACTTTTCGCACTTGTGTTAGTGTTGAAAAACCACTTTTCGTACTTGTGTTAGTGTTGAAAAACCACTTTTCGCACTTGTATTAGTGTGCAAAAACCACTTTTCGCACTTGTGTTAGTGTTGAAAAACCACTTTTCGCACTTGTGTTAGTGTTGAAAAACCACTTTTCGCACTTGTGTTTGTGTTGAAAAACCACTTTTCGCACTTGTGTTGGTGCAGGAAACCACTTTTGCACTTGTATTAGTGTGGAAAAAACACTTTTCGCACTTGTGTTTGTGTTGAAAAACCACTTTTCGCACTTGTGTTGGTGCAGGAAACCACTTTTGCACTTGTTTTAGTGTGGAAAAACCACTTTTCGCACTTGTGTTAGTGTTGAAAAACCACTTTTCGCACTTGTGTTAGTGTTGAAAAACCACTTTTCGCACTTGTATTAGTGTGGAAAAAACACTTTTCGCACTTGTGTTAGTGTTGAAAAACCACTTTTCGCACTTGTGTTCGTGTTGAAAAACCACTTTTCGCACTTGTGTTTGTGCAGGAAACCACTTTTGCACTTGTATTACTGTGGAAAAACCACTTTTCGCACTTGTGTTAGTGTTGAAAAACCACTTTTCGCACTTGTGTTAATGTTGAAAAACCACTTTTCGCACTTGTGTTGGTGCAAGAAACCACTTTTGCACTTGTATTAGTGTGGAAAAACCACTTTTTGCACTTGTGTTAGTGTTGAAAAACCACTTTTCGCACTTGTGTTAGTGTTGAAAAACCACTTTTCGCACGTGTGTTGGTGCAGGAAACCACTTTTGCACTTGTATTAGAGTGGAAAAAACACTTTTTGCACTTGTGATAGTGTTGAAAAACCACTTTTCTCACTTGTGTTAGTGTTGAAAAACCACTTTTCGCACTTGTGTTAGTGTTGAAAAACCACTTTTCGCACTTGTGTTGGTGCAGGAAACCACTTTTGCACTTGTATTAGTGTGGAAAAACCACTTTTTGCACTTGTGTTAGTGTTGAAAAACCACTTTTCGCACTTGTGTTAGTGTTGAAAAACCACTTTTCGCACTTGTGTTGGTGCAGGAAACCACTTTTGCACTTGTATTAGTGTGGAAAAACCACTTTTCGCACTTGTGTTGGTGTTGAAAAACCACTTTTCGCACTTGTGTTAGTGTTGAAAAACCACTTTTTGCACTTGTGTTGGTGCAGGAAACCACTTTTGCACTTGTATTAGTGTGGAAAAACCACTTTTTGCACTTGTGTTAGTGTTGAAAAACCACTTTTCGCACTTGTGTTAGTGTTGAAAAACCACTTTTCGCACTTGTGTTGGTGCAGGAAACCACTTTTGCACTTGCATTAGTGTGGAAAAAACACTTTTTGCACTTGTGATAGTGTTGAAAAACCACTTTTCGCACTTGTGTTAGTGTTGAAAAACCACTTTTCGCACTTGTGTTGGTGCAGGAAACCACTTTTGCACTTGTATTAGTGTGGAAAAACCACTTTTCGCAATTGTGTTAGTGTTGAAAAACCACTTTTCGCACTTGTGTTAGTGTTGAAAAACCACTTTTCGCACTTGTGTTAGTGTTGAAAAACCACTTTTCGCACTTGTGTTGGTGCAGGAAACCACTTTTGCACTTGTATTAGTGTGGAAAAAACACTTTTCACACTTGTGTTTGTGTTGAAAAACCACTTTTCGCACTTGTGTTAGTGTTGAAAAACCACTTTTCGCACTTGTGTTAGTGTTGAAAAACTACTTTTCGCACTTGAGTTGGTGCAGGAAACCACTTTTGCACTTGTATTAGTGTGGAAAAACCACTTTTCGCACTTGTGTTAGTGTTGAAAAACCACTTTTCGCACTTGTGTTGGTGCAGGAAACCACTTTTGCACTTGTATTAGTGTGGAAAAAACACTTTTCGCACTTGTGTTAGTGTTGAAAAACCACTTTTCGCACTTGTATTAGTGTTGAAAAACCACTTTTCGCACTTGTGTTGGTGCAGGAAACCACTTTTGCACTTGTATTAGTGTGGAAAAAACACTTTTCGCACTTGTGTTAGTGTTGAAAAACCACTTTTCGCACTTGTGTTAGTGTTGAAAAACCACTTTTCACACTTGTGTTGGTGCAGGAAACCACTTTTGCACTTGTATTAGTGTGGAAAAACCACTTTTCGCACTTGTGTTAGTGTTGAAAAACCACTTTCTGCACTTGTGTTAGTGTTGAAAAACCACTTTTCTCACTTGTGTTGGTGCAGGAAACCACTTTTGCACTTGTATTAGTGTGGAAAAACCACTTTTCGCACTTGTGTTAGTGTTGAAAAACCACTTTTTGCACTTGTGTTAGTGTTGAAAAACCACATTTCGCACTTGTGTTGGTGCAGGAAACCACTTTTGCACTTGTATTAGTGTGGAAAAAACACTTTTTGCACTTGTGATAGTGTTGAAAAACCACTTTTCGCACTTGTGTTAGTGTTGAAAAACCACTTTTCGCACTTGTGTTAGTGTTGAAAAACCACCTTTCGCACTTGTGTTGGTGCAGGAAACCACTTTTGCACTTGTATTAGTGTGGAAAAAACACTTTTCACACTTGTGTTAGTGTTGAAAAACCACTTTTCGCACTTGTGTTAGTGTTGGAAAACCACTTTTCGCACTTGTGTTAGTGTTGAAAAACCACTTTTCGCACTTGTTTTGGTGCAGGAAACCACTTTTGCACTTGTATTAGTGTGGAAAAACCACTTTTCGCACTTGTGTTAGTGTTGAAAAACCACTTTTCGCACCTGTGTTAGTGTTGAAAAACCACTTTTCGCACTTGTGTTGGTGCAGTAAACCACTTTTGCACTTGTATTAGTGTGGAAAAAACACTTTTTGCACTTGTGATAGTGTTGAAAAACCACTTTTCGCACATGTGTTAGTGTTGAAAAACCACTTTTCGCACTTGTGTTGGTGCAGGAAACCACTTTTGCACTTGTATTAGTGTGGAATAACCACTTTTCGCACTTGTGTTAGTGTTGAAAAACCACTTTTCGCACTTGTGTTAGTGTTGAAAAACCACTTTTCGCACTTGTGTTAGTGTTGAAAAACCACTTTTCGCACTTGTGTTGGTGCAGGAAACCACTTTTGCACTTGTATTAGTGTGGAAAAACCACTTTTCGCACTTGTGTTAGTGTTGAAAAACCACTTTTCGCACTTGTGTTAGTGTTGAAAAACCACTTTTTGCACTTGTGTTAGTGTTGAAAAACCACTTTTCGCACTTGTGTTAGTGTTGAAAAACCACTTTTCGCACTTTTGTTCGTGTTGAAAAACCACTTTTCGCACTTGTGTTAGTGTTGAAAAACCACTTTTCGCACTTGTGTTGGTGCAGGAAACCACTTTTGCACTTGTATTAGTGTGGAAAAACCACTTTTCGCACTTGTGTTAGTGTTGAAAAACCACTTTTCGCACTTGTGTTGGTGCAGGAAACCACTTTTGCACTTGTATTAGTGTGGAAAAACCACTTTTCGCACTTGTGTTAGTGTTGAAAAACCACTTTTCGCACTTGTGTTAGTGTTGAAAAACCACTTTTCGCACTTGTGTTGGTGCAGGAAACCACTTTTGCACTTGTATTAGTGTGGAAAAAACACTTTTCGCACTTGTGTTAGTGTTGAAAAACCACTTTTCGCACTTGTATTAGTGTTGAAAAACCACTTTTCGCACTTGTGTTGGTGCAGGAAACCACTTTTGCACTTGTATTAGTGTGGAAAAAACACTTTTCGCACTTGTGTTAGTGTTGAAAAACCACTTTTCGCACTTGTGTTAGTGTTGAAAAACCACTTTTCACACTTGTGTTGGTGCAGGAAACCACTTTTGCACTTGTATTAGTGTGGAAAAACCACTTTTCGCACTTGTGTTAGTGTTGAAAAACCACTTTCTGCACTTGTGTTAGTGTTGAAAAACCACTTTTCACACTTGTGTTGGTGCAGGAAACCACTTTTGCACTTGTATTAGTGTGGAAAAACCACTTTTCGCACTTGTGTTAGTGTTGAAAAACCACTTTTTGCACTTGTGTTAGTGTTGAAAAACCACTTTTCGCACTTGTGTTGGTGCAGGAAACCACTTTTGCACTTGTATTAGTGTGGAAAAAACACTTTTTGCACTTGTGATAGTGTTGAAAAACCACTTTTCGCACTTGTGTTAGTGTTGAAAAACCACTTTTCGCACTTGTGTTAGTGTTGAAAAACCACCTTTCGCACTTGTGTTGGTGCAGGAAACCACTTTTGCACTTGTATTAGTGTGGAAAAAACACTTTTCACACTTGTGTTAGTGTTGAAAAACCACTTTTCGCACTTGTGTTAGTGTTGGAAAACCACTTTTCGCACTTGTGTTAGTGTTGAAAAACCACTTTTCGCACTTGTTTTGGTGCAGGAAACCACTTTTGCACTTGTATTAGTGTGGAAAAACCACTTTTCGCACTTGTGTTAGTGTTGAAAAACCACTTTTCGCACCTGTGTTAGTGTTGAAAAACCACTTTTCGCACTTGTGTTGGTGCAGGAAACCACTTTTGCACTTGTATTAGTGTGGAAAAAACACTTTTTGCACTTGTGATAGTGTTGAAAAACCACTTTTCGCACGTGTGTTAGTGTTGAAAAACCACTTTTCGCACTTGTGTTGGTGCAGGAAACCACTTTTGCACTTGTATTAGTGTGGAATAACCACTTTTCGCACTTGTGTTAGTGTTGAAAAACCACTTTTCGCACTTGTGTTAGTGTTGAAAAACCACTTTTCGCACTTGTGTTAGTGTTGAAAAACCACTTTTCGCACTTGTGTTGGTGCAGGAAACCACTTTTGCACTTGTATTAGTGTGGAAAAACCACTTTTCGCACTTGTGTTAGTGTTGAAAAACCACTTTTCGCACTTGTGTTAGTGTTGAAAAACCACTTTTTGCACTTGTGTTAGTGTTGAAAAACCACTTTTCGCACTTGTGTTAGTGTTGAAAAACCACTTTTCGCACCTGTGTTAGTGTTGAAAAACCACTTTTCGCACTTGTGTTGGTGCAGTAAACCACTTTTGCACTTGTATTAGTGTGGAAAAAACACTTTTTGCACTTGTGATAGTGTTGAAAAACCACTTTTCGCACATGTGTTAGTGTTGAAAAACCACTTTTCGCACTTGTGTTGGTGCAGGAAACCACTTTTGCACTTGTATTAGTGTGGAATAACCACTTTTCGCACTTGTGTTAGTGTTGAAAAACCACTTTTCGCACTTGTGTTAGTGTTGAAAAACCACTTTTCGCACTTGTGTTAGTGTTGAAAAACCACTTTTCGCACTTGTGTTGGTGCAGGAAACCACTTTTGCACTTGTATTAGTGTGGAAAAACCACTTTTCGCACTTGTGTTAGTGTTGAAAAACCACTTTTCGCACTTGTGTTAGTGTTGAAAAACCACTTTTCGCACTTGTGTTAGTGTTGAAAAACCACTTTTCGCACTTGTGTTAGTGTTGAAAAACCACTTTTCGCACTTTTGTTCGTGTTGAAAAACCACTTTTCGCACTTGTGTTAGTGTTGAAAAACCACTTTTTGCACTTGTGTTGGTGCAGGAAACCACTTTTGCACTTGTATTAGTGTGGAAAAACAACTTTTCGCACTTGTGTTAGTGTTGAAAAACCACTTTTCGCACTTGTGTTGGTGCAGGAAACCACTTTTGCACTTGTATTAGTGTGGAAAAACCACTTTTCGCACTTGTGTTAGTGTTGAAAAACCACTTTTTGCACTTGTGTTAGTGTTGAAAAACCACTTTTCGCACTTGTGTTGGTGCAGGAAACCACTTTTGCACTTGTATTAGTGTGGAAAAAACACTTTTCGCACTTGTGTTAGTGTTGAAAAACCACTTTTCGCACTTGTATTAGTGTTGAAAAACCACTTTTCGCACTTGTGTTGGTGCAGGAAACCACTTTTGCACTTGTATTAGTGTGGAAAAAACACTTTTCGCACTTGTGTTAGTGTTGAAAAACCACTTTTCGCACTTGTGTTAGTGTTGAAAAACCACTTTTCACACTTGTGTTGGTGCAGGAAACCACTTTTGCACTTGTATTAGTGTGGAAAAACCACTTTTCGCACTTGTGTTAGTGTTGAAAAACCACTTTCTGCACTTGTGTTAGTGTTGAAAAACCACTTTTCACACTTGTGTTGGTGCAGGAAACCACTTTTGCACTTGTATTAGTGTGGAAAAACCACTTTTCGCACTTGTGTTAGTGTTGAAAAACCACTTTTTGCACTTGTGTTAGTGTTGAAAAACCACTTTTCGCACTTGTGTTGGTGCAGGAAACCACTTTTGCACTTGTATTAGTGTGGAAAAAACACTTTTTGCACTTGTGATAGTGTTGAAAAACCACTTTTCGCACTTGTGTTAGTGTTGAAAAACCACTTTTCGCACTTGTGTTAGTGTTGAAAAACCACCTTTCGCACTTGTGTTGGTGCAGGAAACCACTTTTGCACTTGTATTAGTGTGGAAAAAACACTTTTCACATTGTGTTAGTGTTGAAAAACCACTTTTCGCACTTGTGTTAGTGTTGAAAAACCACTTTTCGCACTTGTGTTAGTGTTGAAAAACCACTTTTCGCACTTGTTTTGGTGCAGGAAACCACTTTTGCACTTGTATTAGTGTGGAAAAACCACTTTTCGCACTTGTGTTAGTGTTGAAAAACCACTTTTCGCACCTGTGTTAGTGTTGAAAAACCACTTTTCGCACTTGTGTTGGTGCAGGAAACCACTTTTGCACTTGTATTAGTGTGGAAAAAACACTTTTTGCACTTGTGATAGTGTTGAAAAACCACTTTTCGCACGTGTGTTAGTGTTGAAAAACCACTTTTCGCACTTGTGTTGGTGCAGGAAACCACTTTTGCACTTGTATTAGTGTGGAATAACCACTTTTCGCACTTGTGTTAGTGTTGAAAAACCACTTTTCGCACTTGTGTTAGTGTTGAAAAACCACTTTTCGCACTTGTGTTAGTGTTGAAAAACCACTTTTCGCACTTGTGTTGGTGCAGGAAACCACTTTTGCACTTGTATTAGTGTGGAAAAACCACTTTTCGCACTTGTGTTAGTGTTGAAAAACCACTTTTCGCACTTGTGTTAGTGTTGAAAAACCACTTTTTGCACTTGTGTTAGTGTTGAAAAACCACTTTTCGCACTTGTGTTAGTGTTGAAAAACCACTTTTCGCACTTTTGTTCGTGTTGAAAAACCACTTTTCGCACTTGTGTTAGTGTTGAAAAACCACTTTTCGCACTTGTGTTGGTGCAGGAAACCACTTTTGCACTTGTATTAGTGTGGAAAAACCACTTTTCGCACTTGTGTTAGTGTTGAAAAACCACTTTTCGCACTTGTGTTGGTGCAGGAAACCACTTTTGCACTTGTATTAGTGTGGAAAAACCACTTTTCGCACTTGTGTTAGTGTTGAAAAACCACTTTTCGCCCTTGTGTTAGTGTTGAAAAACCACTTTTCGCACTTGTGTTGGTGCAGGAAACCACTTTTGCACTTGTATTAGTGTGGAAAAACCACTTTTCGCACTTGTGTTAGTGTTGAAAAACCACTTTTCACACTTGTGTTGGTGCAGGAAACCACTTTTGCACT
Organism: Myxine glutinosa; assembly: GCF_964187855.1. NCBI lineage: Eukaryota > Metazoa > Chordata > Myxini > Myxiniformes > Myxinidae > Myxine > Myxine glutinosa. The sequence goes on from NW_027619019.1 coordinate 9,997, forward strand.
TGTATTAGTGTGGAAAAACCACTTTTCGCACTTGTGTTAGTGTTGGAAAACCACTTTTCGCACTTGTGTTAGTGTTGAAAAACCACTTTTCGCACTTGTGTTGGTGCAGGAAACCACTTTTGCACTTGTATTAGTGTGGAAAAACCACTTTTCGCACTTGTGTTATTGTTGAAAAACCACTTTTCGCACTTGTGTTAGTGTTGAAAAACCACTTTTCGCACTTGTGTTGGTGCAGGAAACCACTTTTGCACTTGTATTAGTGTGGAAAAAACATTTTTGCACTTGTGATAGTGTTGAAAAACCACTTTTCGCACTTGTGTTAGTGTTGAAAAACCACTTTTCGCACTTGTGTTGGTGCAGGAAACCACTTTTGCACTTGTATTAGTGTGGAATAACCACTTTTCGCACTTGTGTTAGTGTAGAAAAACCACTTTTCGCACTTGTGTTAGTGTTGAAAAACCACTTTTCGCACTTGTGTTAGTGTTGAAAAACCACTTTTCGCACTTGTGTTGGTGCAGGAAACCACGTTTGCACTTGTATTAGTGTGGAAAAAACACTTTTTGCACTTGTGATAGTGTTGAGAAACCACTTTTCGCACTTGTGTTAGTGTTGAAAAACCACTTTTCGCACTTGCGTTAGTGTTTAAAAACCACTTTTCGCACTTGTGTTTGTGTTGAAAAACCACTTTTCACACATGTGTTGGTGCAGGAAACCACTTTTGCACTTGTATTAGTGTGGAAAAACCACTTTTCGCACTTGCGTTAGTGTTGAAAAACCACTTTTCGCACTTGTGTTGGTGCAGGAAACCACTTTTGCACTTGTATTAGTGTGGAAAAACCACTTTTCGCACTTGTGTTAGTGTTGAAAAACCACTTTTCGCACTTGTGTTAGTGTTGAAAAACCACTTTTCGCACTTGTGTTGGTGCAGGAAACCACTTTTGCACTTGTATTAGTGTGGAAAAACGACTTTTCGCACTTGTGTTGGTGTTGAAAAACCACTTTTCGCACTTGTGTTAGTGTTGAAAAAACACTTTTCGCACTTGTGTTGGTGCAGGAAACCACTTTTGCACTTGTATTAGTGTGGAAAAACCACTTTTTGCACTTGTGTTAGTGTTGAAAAACCACTTTTCGCACTTGTGTTAGTGTTGAAAAACCACTTTTCGCACTTGTGTTGGTGCAGGAAACCACTTTTGCACTTGTATTAGTGTGGACAAACCACTTTTCGCACTTGTGTTAGTGTTGAAAAACCACTTTTCGCACTTGTGTTAGTGTTGAAAAACCACATTTCGCACTTGTGTTGGTGCAGGAAACCACTTTTGCACTTGTATTAGTGTGGAAAAACCACTTTTCGCAATTGTGTTAGTGTTGAAAAACCACTTTTCGCACTTGTGTTGGTGCAGGAAACCACTTTTGCACTTGTATTAGTGTGGCAAAACCACTTTTCGCACATGTGTTAGTGTTGAAAAACCACTTTTCGCACTTGTGTTAGTGTTGAAAAACCACTTTTCGCACTTGTGTTGGTGCAGGCAACCACTTTTGCACTTGTATTAGTGTGGAAAAATCACTTTTCACACTTGTGTTAGTGTTGAAAAACCACTTTTCGCACTTGTGTTAGTGTTGAAAAACCACTTTTCACACTTGTGTTTGTGTTGAAAAACCACTTTTCGCACTTGTGTTCGTGCAGGAAACCACTTTTGCACTTGTATTAGTGTGGAAAAAACACTTTTCGCACTTGTGTTCATGTTGAAAAACCACTTTTCGCAGTTGTGTTGGTGCAGGAAACCACTTTTGCACTTGTATTAGTGTGGAAAAACCACTTTTCGCACTTGTGTTAGTGTTGAAAAACCACTTTTCGCACTTGTGTTAGTGTTGAAAAACCACTTTTCGCACTTGTATTAGTGTGGAAAAAACACTTTTCGCACTTGTGTTAGTGTTGAAAAACCACTTTTCGCACTTGTGTTAGTGTTGAAAAACCACTTTTCGCACTTGTGTTAGTGTTGAAAAACCACGTTTCGCACTTGTGTTGGTGCAGGAAACGACTTTTGCACTTGTATTAGTGTGGAAAAAACACTTTTCACACTTGTGTTTGTGTTGAAAAACCACTTTTCGCACTTGTGTTAGTGTTGAAAAACACTTTTCGCACTTGTGTTAGTGTTGAAAAACCACTTTTCGCACTTGTGTTGGTGCAGGAAACCACTTTTGCACTTGTATTAGTGTGGAAAAACCACTTTTCGCACTTGTGTTAGTGTTGAAAAACCACTTTTCGCACTTGTGTTAGTGTTGAAAAACCACTTTTCGCACTTGTGTTGGTGCAGGAAACCACTTTTGCACTTGTATTATTGTGGAAAAACCACTTTTCGCACTTGTGTTAGTGTTGAAAAACCACTTTTCGCACTTGTGTTGGTGCAGGAAACCACTTTTGCACTTGTATTAGTGTGGAAAAACCACTTTTCGCACTTGTGTTAGTGTTGAAAAACCACCTTTCGCACTTGTGTTGGTGCAGGAAACCACTTTTGCACTTGTATTAGTGTGGAAAAAACACTTTTCACACTTGTGTTAGTGTTGAAAAACCACTTTTCGCACTTGTGTTAGTGTTGGAAAACCACTTTTCGCACTTGTGTTAGTGTTGAAAAACCACTTTTCGCACTTGTTTTGGTGCAGGAAACCACTTTTGCACTTGTATTAGTGTGGAAAAACCACTTTTCGCACTTGTGTTAGTGTTGAAAAACCACTTTTCGCACCTGTGTTAGTGTTGAAAAACCACTTTTCGCACTTGTGTTGGTGCAGGAAACCACTTTTGCACTTGTATTAGTGTGGAAAAAACACTTTTTGCACTTGTGATAGTGTTGAAAAACCACTTTTCGCACGTGTGTTAGTGTTGAAAAACCACTTTTCGCACTTGTGTTGGTGCAGGAAACCACTTTTGCACTTGTATTAGTGTGGAATAGCCACTTTTCGCACTTGTGTTAGTGTTGAAAAACCACTTTTCGCACTTGTGTTAGTGTTGAAAAACCACTTTTCGCACTTGTGTTAGTGTTGAAAAACCACTTTTCGCACTTGTGTTGGTGCAGGAAACCACTTTTGCACTTGTATTAGTGTGGAAAAACCACTTTTCGCACTTGTGTTAGTGTTGAAAAACCACTTTTCGCACTTGTGTTAGTGTTGAAAAACCACTTTTCGCACTTGTGTTAGTGTTGAAAAACCACTTTTCGCACTTGTGTTAGTGTTGAAAAACCACTTTTCGCACTTGTGTTCGTGTTGAAAAACCACTTTTCGCACTTGTGTTAGTGTTGAAAAACCACTTTTCGCACTTGTGTTAGTGTTGAAAAACCACTTTTCGCACTTGTGTTGGTGCACGAAACCACTTTTGCACTTGTATTAGTGCGGAAAAACCACTTTTCGCACTTGTGTTAGTGTTGAAAAACCACTTTTCGCACTTGTGTTGGTGCAGGAAACCACTTTTGCACTTGTATTAGTGTGGAAAAACCACTTTTCGCACTTGTGTTAGTGTTGAAAAACCACTTTTCGCCCTTGTGTTAGTGTTGAAAAACCACATTTCGCACTTGTGTTGGTGCACGAAACCACTTTTGCACTTGTATTAGTGTGGAAAAAACACTTTTTGCACTTGTGATAGTGTTGAAAAACCACTTTTCGCACGTGTGTTAGTGTTGAAAAACCACTTTTCGCACTTGTGTTGGTGCAGGAAACCACTTTTGCACTTGTATTAGTGTGGAATAGCCACTTTTCGCACTTGTGTTAGTGTTGAAAAACCACTTTTCGCACTTGTGTTAGTGTTGAAAAACCACTTTTCGCACTTGTGTTAGTGTTGAAAAACCACTTTTCGCACTTGTGTTGGTGCAGGAAACCACTTTTGCACTTGTATTAGTGTGGAAAAACCACTTTTCGCACTTGTGTTAGTGTTGAAAAACCACTTTTCGCACTTGTGTTAGTGTTGAAAAACCACTTTTCGCACTTGTGTTAGTGTTGAAAAACCACTTTTCGCACTTGTGTTAGTGTTGAAAAACCACTTTTCGCACTTGTGTTCGTGTTGAAAAACCACTTTTCGCACTTGTGTTAGTGTTGAAAAACCACTTCTCGCACTTGTGTTAGTGTTGAAAAACCACTTTTCGCACTTGTGTTGGTGCACGAAACCACTTTTGCACTTGTATTAGTGCGGAAAAACCACTTTTCGCACTTGTGTTAGTGTTGAAAAACCACTTTTCGCACTTGTGTTGGTGCAGGAAACCACTTTTGCACTTGTATTAGTGTGGAAAAACCACTTTTCGCACTTGTGTTAGTGTTGAAAAACCACTTTTCGCCCTTGTGTTAGTGTTGAAAAACCACTTTTCGCACTTGTGTTGGTGCACGAAACCACTTTTGCACTTGTATTAGTGTGGAAAAACCACTTTTCGCACTTGTGTTAGTATTGAAAAACCACTTTTCGCACTTGTGTTGGTGCAGGAAACCACTTTTGCACTTGTATTAGTGTGGAAAAACCACTTTTCGCACTTGTGTTAGTGTTGAAAAACCACTTTTCGCCCTTGTGTTAGTGTTGAAAAACCACTTTTCGCACTTGTGTTGGTGCAGGAAACCACTTTTGCACTTGTATTAGTGTGGAAAAACCACTTTTCGCACTTGTGTTAGTGTTGAAAAACCACTTTTCACACTTGTGTTGGTGCAGGAAACCACTTTTGCACTTGTATTAGTGTGGAAAAAACCACTTTTCGCACTTGTGTTAGTGTTGGAAAACCACTTTTTGCACTTGTGTTAGTGTTGAAAAACCACTTTTCGCACTTGTGTTGGTGCAGGAAACCACTTTTGCACTTGTATTAGTGTGGAAAAACCACTTTTCGCACTTGTGTTAGTGTTGAAAAACCACTTTTCGCACTTGTGTTAGTGTTGAAAAACCACTTTTCGCACTTGTGTTAGTGTTGAAAAACCACTTTTCGCACTTGTGTTGGTGCAGGAAACGACTTTTGCACTTGTATTAGTGTGGAAAAAACACTTTTCACACTTGTGTTTGTGTTGAAAAACCACTTTTCGCACTTGTGTTAGTGTTGAAAAACACTTTTCGCACTTGTGTTAGTGTTGAAAAACCACTTTTCGCACTTGTGTTGGTGCAGGAAACCACTTTTGCACTTGTATTAGTGTGGAAAAACCACTTTTCGCACTTGTGTTAGTGTTGAAAAACCACTTTTCGCACTTGTGTTAGTGTTGAAAAACCACTTTTCGCACTTGTGTTGGTGCAGGAAACCACTTTTGCACTTGTATTATTGTGGAAAAACCACTTTTCGCACTTGTGTTAGTGTTGAAAAACCACTTTTCGCACTTGTGTTGGTGCAGGAAACCACTTTTGCACTTGTATTAGTGTGGAAAAACCACTTTTCGCACTTGTGTTAGTGTTGAAAAACCACCTTTCGCACTTGTGTTGGTGCAGGAAACCACTTTTGCACTTGTATTAGTGTGGAAAAAACACTTTTCACACTTGTGTTAGTGTTGAAAAACCACTTTTCGCACTTGTGTTAGTGTTGGAAAACCACTTTTCGCACTTGTGTTAGTGTTGAAAAACCACTTTTCGCACTTGTTTTGGTGCAGGAAACCACTTTTGCACTTGTATTAGTGTGGAAAAACCACTTTTCGCACTTGTGTTAGTGTTGAAAAACCACTTTTCGCACCTGTGTTAGTGTTGAAAAACCACTTTTCGCACTTGTGTTGGTGCAGGAAACCACTTTTGCACTTGTATTAGTGTGGAAAAAACACTTTTTGCACTTGTGATAGTGTTGAAAAACCACTTTTCGCACGTGTGTTAGTGTTGAAAAACCACTTTTCGCACTTGTGTTGGTGCAGGAAACCACTTTTGCACTTGTATTAGTGTGGAATAGCCACTTTTCGCACTTGTGTTAGTGTTGAAAAACCACTTTTCGCACTTGTGTTAGTGTTGAAAAACCACTTTTCGCACTTGTGTTAGTGTTGAAAAACCACTTTTCGCACTTGTGTTGGTGCAGGAAACCACTTTTGCACTTGTATTAGTGTGGAAAAACCACTTTTCGCACTTGTGTTAGTGTTGAAAAACCACTTTTCGCACTTGTGTTAGTGTTGAAAAACCACTTTTCGCACTTGTGTTAGTGTTGAAAAACCACTTTTCGCACTTGTGTTAGTGTTGAAAAACCACTTTTCGCACTTGTGTTCGTGTTGAAAAACCACTTTTCGCACTTGTGTTAGTGTTGAAAAACCACTTTTCGCACTTGTGTTGGTGCACGAAACCACTTTCTGCACTTGTGTTAGTGTTGAAAAACCACTTTTCACACTTGTGTTGGTGCAGGAAACCACTTTTGCACTTGTATTAGTGTGGAAAAACCACTTTTCGCACTTGTGTTAGTGTTGAAAAACCACTTTTTGCACTTGTGTTAGTGTTGAAAAACCACTTTTCGCACTTGTGTTGGTGCAGGAAACCACTTTTGCACTTGTATTAGTGTGGAAAAAACACTTTTTGCACTTGTGATAGTGTTGAAAAACCACTTTTCGCACTTGTGTTAGTGTTGAAAAACCACTTTTCGCACTTGTGTTAGTGTTGAAAAACCACCTTTCGCACTTGTGTTGGTGCAGGAAACCACTTTTGCACTTGTATTAGTGTGGAAAAAACACTTTTCACACTTGTGTTAGTGTTGAAAAACCACTTTTCGCACTTGTGTTAGTGTTGGAAAACCACTTTTCGCACTTGTGTTAGTGTTGAAAAACCACTTTTCGCACTTGTTTTGGTGCAGGAAACCACTTTTGCACTTGTATTAGTGTGGAAAAACCACTTTTCGCACTTGTGTTAGTGTTGAAAAACCACTTTTCGCACCTGTGTTAGTGTTGAAAAACCACTTTTCGCACTTGTGTTGGTGCAGGAAACCACTTTTGCACTTGTATTAGTGTGGAAAAAACACTTTTTGCACTTGTGATAGTGTTGAAAAACCACTTTTCGCACGTGTGTTAGTGTTGAAAAACCACTTTTCGCACTTGTGTTGGTGCAGGAAACCACTTTTGCACTTGTATTAGTGTGGAATAACCACTTTTCGCACTTGTGTTAGTGTTGAAAAACCACTTTTCGCACTTGTGTTAGTGTTGAAAAACCACTTTTCGCACTTGTGTTAGTGTTGAAAAACCACTTTTCGCACTTGTGTTGGTGCAGGAAACCACTTTTGCACTTGTATTAGTGTGGAAAAACCACTTTTCGCACTTGTGTTAGTGTTGAAAAACCACTTTTCGCACTTGTGTTAGTGTTGAAAAACCACTTTTTGCACTTGTGTTAGTGTTGAAAAACCACTTTTCGCACTTGTGTTAGTGTTGAAAAACCACTTTTCGCACCTGTGTTAGTGTTGAAAAACCACTTTTCGCACTTGTGTTGGTGCAGTAAACCACTTTTGCACTTGTATTAGTGTGGAAAAAACACTTTTTGCACTTGTGATAGTGTTGAAAAACCACTTTTCGCACATGTGTTAGTGTTGAAAAACCACTTTTCGCACTTGTGTTGGTGCAGGAAACCACTTTTGCACTTGTATTAGTGTGGAATAACCACTTTTCGCACTTGTGTTAGTGTTGAAAAACCACTTTTCGCACTTGTGTTAGTGTTGAAAAACCACTTTTCGCACTTGTGTTAGTGTTGAAAAACCACTTTTCGCACTTGTGTTGGTGCAGGAAACCACTTTTGCACTTGTATTAGTGTGGAAAAACCACTTTTCGCACTTGTGTTAGTGTTGAAAAACCACTTTTCGCACTTGTGTTAGTGTTGAAAAACCACTTTTTGCACTTGTGTTAGTGTTGAAAAACCACTTTTCGCACTTGTGTTAGTGTTGAAAAACCACTTTTCGCACTTTTGTTCGTGTTGAAAAACCACTTTTCGCACTTGTGTTAGTGTTGAAAAACCACTTTTTGCACTTGTGTTGGTGCAGGAAACCACTTTTGCACTTGTATTAGTGTGGAAAAACCACTTTTCGCACTTGTGTTAGTGTTGAAAAACCACTTTTCGCACTTGTGTTGGTGCAGGAAACCACTTTTGCACTTGTATTAGTGTGGAAAAACCACTTTTCGCACTTGTGTTAGTGTTGAAAAACCACTTTTTGCACTTGTGTTAGTGTTGAAAAACCACTTTTCGCACTTGTGTTGGTGCAGGAAACCACTTTTGCACTTGTATTAGTGTGGAAAAAACACTTTTCGCACTTGTGTTAGTGTTGAAAAACCACTTTTCGCACTTGTATTAGTGTTGAAAAACCACTTTTCGCACTTGTGTTGGTGCAGGAAACCACTTTTGCACTTGTATTAGTGTGGAAAAAACACTTTTCGCACTTGTGTTAGTGTTGAAAAACCACTTTTCGCACTTGTGTTAGTGTTGAAAAACCACTTTTCACACTTGTGTTGGTGCAGGAAACCACTTTTGCACTTGTATTAGTGTGGAAAAACCACTTTTCGCACTTGTGTTAGTGTTGAAAAACCACTTTCTGCACTTGTGTTAGTGTTGAAAAACCACTTTTCACACTTGTGTTGGTGCAGGAAACCACTTTTGCACTTGTATTAGTGTGGAAAAACCACTTTTCGCACTTGTGTTAGTGTTGAAAAACCACTTTTTGCACTTGTGTTAGTGTTGAAAAACCACTTTTCGCACTTGTGTTGGTGCAGGAAACCACTTTTGCACTTGTATTAGTGTGGAAAAAACACTTTTTGCACTTGTGATAGTGTTGAAAAACCACTTTTCGCACTTGTGTTAGTGTTGAAAAACCACTTTTCGCACTTGTGTTAGTGTTGAAAAACCACCTTTCGCACTTGTGTTGGTGCAGGAAACCACTTTTGCACTTGTATTAGTGTGGAAAAAACACTTTTCACATTGTGTTAGTGTTGAAAAACCACTTTTCGCACTTGTGTTAGTGTTGAAAAACCACTTTTCGCACTTGTGTTAGTGTTGAAAAACCACTTTTCGCACTTGTTTTGGTGCAGGAAACCACTTTTGCACTTGTATTAGTGTGGAAAAACCACTTTTCGCACTTGTGTTAGTGTTGAAAAACCACTTTTCGCACCTGTGTTAGTGTTGAAAAACCACTTTTCGCACTTGTGTTGGTGCAGGAAACCACTTTTGCACTTGTATTAGTGTGGAAAAAACACTTTTTGCACTTGTGATAGTGTTGAAAAACCACTTTTCGCACGTGTGTTAGTGTTGAAAAACCACTTTTCGCACTTGTGTTGGTGCAGGAAACCACTTTTGCACTTGTATTAGTGTGGAATAACCACTTTTCGCACTTGTGTTAGTGTTGAAAAACCACTTTTCGCACTTGTGTTAGTGTTGAAAAACCACTTTTCGCACTTGTGTTAGTGTTGAAAAACCACTTTTCGCACTTGTGTTGGTGCAGGAAACCACTTTTGCACTTGTATTAGTGTGGAAAAACCACTTTTCGCACTTGTGTTAGTGTTGAAAAACCACTTTTCGCACTTGTGTTAGTGTTGAAAAACCACTTTTTGCACTTGTGTTAGTGTTGAAAAACCACTTTTCGCACTTGTGTTAGTGTTGAAAAACCACTTTTCGCACTTTTGTTCGTGTTGAAAAACCACTTTTCGCACTTGTGTTAGTGTTGAAAAACCACTTTTCGCACTTGTGTTGGTGCAGGAAACCACTTTTGCACTTGTATTAGTGTGGAAAAACCACTTTTCGCACTTGTGTTTGTGTTGAAAAACCACTTTTCGCACTTGTGTTGGTGCAGGAAACCACTTTTGCACTTGTATTAGTGTGGAAAAACCACTTTTCGCACTTGTGTTAGTGTTGAAAAACCACTTTTCGCCCTTGTGTTAGTGTTGAAAAACCACTTTTCGCACTTGTGTTGGTGCAGGAAACCACTTTTGCACTTGTATTAGTGTGGAAAAACCACTTTTCGCACTTGTGTTAGTGTTGAAAAACCACTTTTCACACTTGTGTTGGTGCAGGAAACCACTTTTGCACTTGTATTAGTGTGGAAAAACCACTTTTCGCACTTGTGTTAGTGTTGGAAAACCACTTTTCGCACTTGTGTTAGTGTTGAAAAACCACTTTTCGCACTTGTGTTGGTGCAGGAAACCACTTTTGCACTTGTATTAGTGTGGAAAAACCACTTTTCGCACTTGTGTTATTGTTGAAAAACCACTTTTCGCACTTGTGTTAGTGTTGAAAAACCACTTTTCGCACTTGTGTTGGTGCAGGAAACCACTTTTGCACTTGTATTAGTGTGGAAAAAACATTTTTGCACTTGTGATAGTGTTGAAAAACCACTTTTCGCACTTGTGTTAGTGTTGAAAAACCACTTTTCGCACTTGTGTTGGTGCAGGAAACCACTTTTGCACTTGTATTAGTGTGGAATAACCACTTTTCGCACTTGTGTTAGTGTAGAAAAACCACTTTTCGCACTTGTGTTAGTGTTGAAAAACCACTTTTCGCACTTGTGTTAGTGTTGAAAAACCACTTTTCGCACTTGTGTTGGTGCAGGAAACCACGTTTGCACTTGTATTAGTGTGGAAAAAACACTTTTTGCACTTGTGATAGTGTTGAGAAACCACTTTTCGCACTTGTGTTAGTGTTGAAAAACCACTTTTCGCACTTGCGTTAGTGTTTAAAAACCACTTTTCGCACTTGTGTTTGTGTTGAAAAACCACTTTTCACACATGTGTTGGTGCAGGAAACCACTTTTGCACTTGTATTAGTGTGGAAAAACCACTTTTCGCACTTGCGTTAGTGTTGAAAAACCACTTTTCGCACTTGTGTTGGTGCAGGAAACCACTTTTGCACTTGTATTAGTGTGGAAAAACCACTTTTCGCACTTGTGTTAGTGTTGAAAAACCACTTTTCGCACTTGTGTTAGTGTTGAAAAACCACTTTTCGCACTTGTGTTGGTGCAGGAAACCACTTTTGCACTTGTATTAGTGTGGAAAAACGACTTTTCGCACTTGTGTTGGTGTTGAAAAACCACTTTTCGCACTTGTGTTAGTGTTGAAAAAACACTTTTCGCACTTGTGTTGGTGCAGGAAACCACTTTTGCACTTGTATTAGTGTGGAAAAACCACTTTTTGCACTTGTGTTAGTGTTGAAAAACCACTTTTCGCACTTGTGTTAGTGTTGAAAAACCACTTTTCGCACTTGTGTTGGTGCAGGAAACCACTTTTGCACTTGTATTAGTGTGGACAAACCACTTTTCGCACTTGTGTTAGTGTTGAAAAACCACTTTTCGCACTTGTGTTAGTGTTGAAAAACCACATTTCGCACTTGTGTTGGTGCAGGAAACCACTTTTGCACTTGTATTAGTGTGGAAAAACCACTTTTCGCAATTGTGTTAGTGTTGAAAAACCACTTTTCGCACTTGTGTTGGTGCAGGAAACCACTTTTGCACTTGTATTAGTGTGGCAAAACCACTTTTCGCACATGTGTTAGTGTTGAAAAACCACTTTTCGCACTTGTGTTAGTGTTGAAAAACCACTTTCGCACTTGTGTTGGTGCAGGCAACCACTTTTGCACTTGTATTAGTGTGGAAAAATCACTTTTCACACTTGTGTTAGTGTTGAAAAACCACTTTTCGCACTTGTGTTAGTGTTGAAAAACCACTTTTCGCACTTGTGTTTGTGTTGAAAAACCACTTTTCGCACTTGTGTTCGTGCAGGAAACCACTTTTGCACTTGTATTAGTGTGGAAAAAACACTTTTCGCACTTGTGTTCATGTTGAAAAACCACTTTTCGCAGTTGTGTTGGTGCAGGAAACCACTTTTGCACTTGTATTAGTGTGGAAAAACCACTTTCGCACTTGTGTTAGTGTTGAAAAACCACTTTTCGCACTTGTGTTAGTGTTGAAAAACCACTTTTCGCACTTGTATTAGTGTGGAAAAAACACTTTTCGCACTTGTGTTAGTGTTGAAAAACCACTTTTCGCACTTGTGTTAGTGTTGAAAAACCACTTTTCGCACTTGTGTTAGTGTTGAAAAACCACTTTTCGCACTTGTGTTGGTGCAGGAAACGACTTTTGCACTTGTATTAGTGTGGAAAAAACACTTTTCACACTTGTGTTTGTGTTGAAAAACCACTTTTCGCACTTGTGTTAGTGTTGAAAAACACTTTTCGCACTTGTGTTAGTGTTGAAAAACCACTTTTCGCACTTGTGTTGGTGCAGGAAACCACTTTTGCACTTGTATTAGTGTGGAAAAACCACTTTTCGCACTTGTGTTAGTGTTGAAAAACCACTTTTCGCACTTGTGTTAGTGTTGAAAAACCACTTTTCGCACTTGTGTTGGTGCAGGAAACCACTTTTGCACTTGTATTATTGTGGAAAAACCACTTTTCGCACTTGTGTTAGTGTTGAAAAACCACTTTTCGCACTTGTGTTGGTGCAGGAAACCACTTTTGCACTTGTATTAGTGTGGAAAAACCACTTTTCGCACTTGTGTTAGTGTTGAAAAACCACCTTTCGCACTTGTGTTGGTGCAGGAAACCACTTTTGCACTTGTATTAGTGTGGAAAAAACACTTTTCACACTTGTGTTAGTGTTGAAAAACCACTTTTCGCACTTGTGTTAGTGTTGGAAAACCACTTTTCGCACTTGTGTTAGTGTTGAAAAACCACTTTTCGCACTTGTTTTGGTGCAGGAAACCACTTTTGCACTTGTATTAGTGTGGAAAAACCACTTTTCGCACTTGTGTTAGTGTTGAAAAACCACTTTTCGCACCTGTGTTAGTGTTGAAAAACCACTTTTCGCACTTGTGTTGGTGCAGGAAACCACTTTTGCACTTGTATTAGTGTGGAAAAAACACTTTTTGCACTTGTGATAGTGTTGAAAAACCACTTTTCGCACGTGTGTTAGTGTTGAAAAACCACTTTTCGCACTTGTGTTGGTGCAGGAAACCACTTTTGCACTTGTATTAGTGTGGAATAGCCACTTTTCGCACTTGTGTTAGTGTTGAAAAACCACTTTTCGCACTTGTGTTAGTGTTGAAAAACCACTTTTCGCACTTGTGTTAGTGTTGAAAAACCACTTTTCGCACTTGTGTTGGTGCAGGAAACCACTTTTGCACTTGTATTAGTGTGGAAAAACCACTTTTCGCACTTGTGTTAGTGTTGAAAAACCACTTTTCGCACTTGTGTTAGTGTTGAAAAACCACTTTTCGCACTTGTGTTAGTGTTGAAAAACCACTTTTCGCACTTGTGTTAGTGTTGAAAAACCACTTTTCGCACTTGTGTTCGTGTTGAAAAACCACTTTCGCACTTGTGTTAGTGTTGAAAACCACTTTTCGCACTTGTGTTAGTGTTGAAAAACCACTTTTCGCACTTGTGTTGGTGCACGAAACCACTTTTGCACTTGTATTAGTGCGGAAAAACCACTTTTCGCACTTGTGTTAGTGTTGAAAAACCACTTTTCGCACTTGTGTTGGTGCAGGAAACCACTTTTGCACTTGTATTAGTGTGGAAAAACCACTTTTCGCACTTGTGTTAGTGTTGAAAAACCACTTTTCGCCCTTGTGTTAGTGTTGAAAAACCACTTTTCGCACTTGTGTTGGTGCACGAAACCACTTTTGCACTTGTATTAGTGTGGAAAAAACACTTTTTGCACTTGTGATAGTGTTGAAAAACCACTTTTTTCGCACGTGTGTTAGTGTTGAAAAACCACTTTTCGCACTTGTGTTGGTGCAGGAAACCACTTTTGCACTTGTATTAGTGTGGAATAGCCACTTTTCGCACTTGTGTTAGTGTTGAAAAACCACTTTTCGCACTTGTGTTAGTGTTGAAAAACCACTTTTCGCACTTGTGTTAGTGTTGAAAAACCACTTTTCGCACTTGTGTTGGTGCAGGAAACCACTTTTGCACTTGTATTAGTGTGGAAAAACCACTTTTCGCACTTGTGTTAGTGTTGAAAAACCACTTTTCGCACTTGTGTTCGTGTTGAAAAACCACTTTTCGCACTTGTGTTAGTGTTGAAAAACCACTTTTCGCACTTGTGTTAGTGTTGAAAAACCACTTTTCGCACTTGTGTTGGTGCACGAAACCACTTTTGCACTTGTATTAGTGCGGAAAAACCACTTTTCGCACTTGTGTTAGTGTTGAAAAACCACTTTTCGCACTTGTGTTGGTGCAGGAAACCACTTTTGCACTTGTATTAGTGTGGAAAAACCACTTTTCGCACTTGTGTTAGTGTTGAAAAACCACTTTTCGCCCTTGTGTTAGTGTTGAAAAACCACTTTTCGCACTTGTGTTGGTGCACGAAACCACTTTTGCACTTGTATTAGTGTGGAAAAACCACTTTTCGCACTTGTGTTAGTATTGAAAAACCACTTTTCGCACTTGTGTTGGTGCAGGAAACCACTTTTGCACTTGTATTAGTGTGGAAAAACCACTTTTCGCACTTGTGTTAGTGTTGAAAAACCACTTTTCGCCCTTGTGTTAGTGTTGAAAAACCACTTTTCGCACTTGTGTTGGTGCAGGAAACCACTTTTGCACTTGTATTAGTGTGGAAAAACCACTTTTCGCACTTGTGTTAGTGTTGAAAAACCACTTTTCACACTTGTGTTGGTGCAGGAAACCACTTTTGCACTTGTATTAGTGTGGAAAAAACCACTTTTCGCACTTGTGTTAGTGTTGGAAAACCACTTTTCGCACTTGTGTTAGTGTTGAAAAACCACTTTTCGCACTTGTGTTGGTGCAGGAAACCACTTTTGCACTTGTATTAGTGTGGAAAAACCACTTTTCGCACTTGTGTTAGTGTTGAAAAACCACTTTTCGCACTTGTGTTAGTGTTGAAAAACCACTTTTCGCACTTGTGTTAGTGTTGAAAAACCACTTTTCGCACTTGTGTTGGTGCAGGAAACGACTTTTGCACTTGTATTAGTGTGGAAAAAACACTTTTCACACTTGTGTTTGTGTTGAAAAACCACTTTTCGCACTTGTGTTAGTGTTGAAAAACACTTTTCGCACTTGTGTTAGTGTTGAAAAACCACTTTTCGCACTTGTGTTGGTGCAGGAAACCACTTTTGCACTTGTATTAGTGTGGAAAAACCACTTTTCGCACTTGTGTTAGTGTTGAAAAACCACTTTTCGCACTTGTGTTAGTGTTGAAAAACCACTTTTCGCACTTGTGTTGGTGCAGGAAACCACTTTTGCACTTGTATTATTGTGGAAAAACCACTTTTCGCACTTGTGTTAGTGTTGAAAAACCACTTTTCGCACTTGTGTTGGTGCAGGAAACCACTTTTGCACTTGTATTAGTGTGGAAAAACCACTTTTCGCACTTGTGTTAGTGTTGAAAAACCACCTTTCGCACTTGTGTTGGTGCAGGAAACCACTTTTGCACTTGTATTAGTGTGGAAAAAACACTTTTCACACTTGTGTTAGTGTTGAAAAACCACTTTTCGCACTTGTGTTAGTGTTGGAAAACCACTTTTCGCACTTGTGTTAGTGTTGAAAAACCACTTTTCGCACTTGTTTTGGTGCAGGAAACCACTTTTGCACTTGTATTAGTGTGGAAAAACCACTTTTCGCACTTGTGTTAGTGTTGAAAAACCACTTTTCGCACCTGTGTTAGTGTTGAAAAACCACTTTTCGCACTTGTGTTGGTGCAGGAAACCACTTTTGCACTTGTATTAGTGTGGAAAAAACACTTTTTGCACTTGTGATAGTGTTGAAAAACCACTTTTCGCACGTGTGTTAGTGTTGAAAAACCACTTTTCGCACTTGTGTTGGTGCAGGAAACCACTTTTGCACTTGTATTAGTGTGGAATAGCCACTTTTCGCACTTGTGTTAGTGTTGAAAAACCACTTTTCGCACTTGTGTTAGTGTTGAAAAACCACTTTTCGCACTTGTGTTAGTGTTGAAAAACCACTTTTCGCACTTGTGTTGGTGCAGGAAACCACTTTTGCACTTGTATTAGTGTGGAAAAACCACTTTTCGCACTTGTGTTAGTGTTGAAAAACCACTTTTCGCACTTGTGTTAGTGTTGAAAAACCACTTTTCGCACTTGTGTTAGTGTTGAAAAACCACTTTTCGCACTTGTGTTAGTGTTGAAAAACCACTTTTCGCACTTGTGTTCGTGTTGAAAAACCACTTTTCGCACTTGTGTTATTGTTGAAAAACCACTTTTCGCCCTTGTGTTAGTGTTGAAAAACCACTTTTCGCACTTGTGTTGGTGCAGGAAACCACTTTTGCACTTGTATTAGTGTGGAAAAACCACTTTTCGCACTTGTGTTATTGTTGAAAAACCACTTTTCGCCCTTGTGTTAGTGTTGAAAAACCACTTTTCGCACTTGTGTTGGTGCAGGAAACCACTTTTGCACTTGTATTAGTGTGGAAAAACCACTTTTCGCACTTGTGTTAGTGTTGAAAAACCACTTTTCACACTTGTGTTGGTGCAGGAAACCACTTTTGCACTTGTATTAGTGTGGTAAAACCACTTTTCGCACTTGTGTTAGTGTTGGAAAACCACTTTTCGCACTTGTGTTAGTGTTGAAAAACCACTTTTCGCACTTGTGTTGGTGCAGGAAACCACTTTTGCACTTGTATTAGTGTGGAAAAACCACTTTTCGCACTTGTGTTAGTGTTGAAAAACCACTTTTCGCACTTGTGTTAGTGTTGAAAAACCACTTTTCGCACTTGTGTTGGTGCAGGAAACCACTTTTGCACTTGTATTAGTGTGGAAAAAACACGTTTTGCACTTGTGATAGTGTTGAAAAACCACTTTTCGCACTTGTGTTAGTGTTGAAAAACCACTTTTCGCACTTGTGTTGGTGCAGGAAACCACTTTTGCACTTGTATTAGTGTGGAATAACCACTTTTCGCACTTGTGTTAGTGTAGATAAACCACTTTTCGCACTTGTGTTAGTGTTGAAAAACCACTTTTCGCACTTGTGTTAGTGTTGAAAAACCACTTTTCGCACTTGTGTTGGTGCAGGAAACCACTTTTGCACTTGTATTAGTGTGGAAAAAACACTTTTTGCACTTGTGATAGTGTTGAGAAACCACTTTTCGCACTTGTGTTAGTGTTGAAAAACCACTTTTCGCACTTGCGTTAGTGTTTAAAAACCACTTTTCGCACTTGTGTTTGTGTTGAAAAACCACATTTCACACATGTGTTGGTGCAGGAAACCACTTTTGCACTTGTATTAGTGTGGAAAAACCACTTTTCGCACTTGCGTTAGTGTTGAAAACCACTTTTCGCACTTGTGTTGGTGCAGGAAACCACTTTTGCACTTGTATTAGTGTGGAAAAACCACTTTTCGCACTTGTGTTAGTGTTGAAAAACCACTTTTCGCACTTGTGTTAGTGTTGAAAAACCACTTTTCGCACTTGTGTTGGTGCACGAAACCACTTTTGCACTTGTATTAGTGCGGAAAAACCACTTTTCGCACTTGTGTTAGTGTTGAAAAACCACTTTTCGCACTTGTGTTGGTGCAGGAAACCACTTTTGCACTTGTATTAGTGTGGAAAAACCACTTTTCGCACTTGTGTTAGTGTTGAAAAACCACTTTTCGCCCTTGTGTTAGTGTTGAAAAACCACTTTTCGCACTTGTGTTGGTGCACGAAACCACTTTTGCACTTGTATTAGTGTGGAAAAACCACTTTTCGCACTTGTGTTAGTGTTGAAAAACCACTTTTCGCACTTGTGTTGGTGCAGGAAACCACTTTTGCACTTGTATTAGTGTGGAAAAACCACTTTTCGCACTTGTGTTAGTGTTGAAAAACCACTTTTCGCCCTTGTGTTAGTGTTGAAAAACCACTTTTCGCACTTGTGTTGGTGCAGGAAACCACTTTTGCACTTGTATTAGTGTGGAAAAACCACTTTTCGCACTTGTGTTAGTGTTGAAAAACCACTTTTCACACTTGTGTTGGTGCAGGAAACCACTTTTGCACTTGTATTAGTGTGGAAAAAACCACTTTTCGCACTTGTGTTAGTGTTGGAAAACCACTTTTCGCACTTGTGTTAGTGTTGAAAAACCACTTTTCGCACTTGTGTTGGTGCAGGAAACCACTTTTGCACTTGTATTAGTGTGGAAAAACCACTTTTTGCACTTGTGTTAGTGTTGAAAAACCACTTTTCGCACTTGTGTTAGTGTTGAAAAACCACTTTTCGCACTTGTGTTAGTGTTGAAAAACCACTTTTCGCACTTGTGTTGGTGCAGGAAACGACTTTTGCACTTGTATTAGTGTGGAAAAAACACTTTTCACACTTGTGTTTGTGTTGAAAAACCACTTTTCGCACTTGTGTTAGTGTTGAAAAACACTTTTCGCACTTGTGTTAGTGTTGAAAAACCACTTTTCGCACTTGTGTTGGTGCAGGAAACCACTTTTGCACTTGTATTAGTGTGGAAAAACCACTTTTCGCACTTGTGTTAGTGTTGAAAAACCACTTTTCGCATTTGTGTTAGTGTTGAAAAACCACTTTTCGCACTTGTGTTGGTGCAGGAAACCACTTTTGCACTTGTATTATTGTGGAAAAACCACTTTTCGCACTTGTGTTAGTGTTGAAAAACCACTTTTCGCACTTGTGTTGGTGCAGGAAACCACTTTTGCACTTGTATTAGTGTGGAAAAACCACTTTTCGCACTTGTGTTAGTGTTGAAAAACCACCTTTCGCACTTGTGTTGGTGCAGGAAACCACTTTTGCACTTGTATTAGTGTGGAAAAAACACTTTTCACACTTGTGTTAGTGTTGAAAAACCACTTTTCGCACTTGTGTTAGTGTTGGAAAACCACTTTTCGCACTTGTGTTAGTGTTGAAAAACCACTTTTCGCACTTGTTTTGGTGCAGGAAACCACTTTTGCACTTGTATTAGTGTGGAAAAACCACTTTTCGCACTTGTGTTAGTGTTGAAAAACCACTTTTCGCACCTGTGTTAGTGTTGAAAAACCACTTTTCGCACTTGTGTTGGTGCAGGAAACCACTTTTGCACTTGTATTAGTGTGGAAAAAACACTTTTTGCACTTGTGATAGTGTTGAAAAACCACTTTTCGCACATGTGTTAGTGTTGAAAAACCACTTTTCGCACTTGTGTTGGTGCAGGAAACCACTTTTGCACTTGTATTAGTGTGGAATAGCCACTTTTCGCACTTGTGTTAGTGTTGAAAAACCACTTTTCGCACTTGTGTTAGTGTTGAAAAACCACTTTTCGCACTTGTGTTAGTGTTGAAAAACCACTTTTCGCACTTGTGTTGGTGCAGGAAACCACTTTTGCACTTGTATTAGTGTGGAAAAACCACTTTTCGCACTTGTGTTAGTGTTGAAAAACCACTTTTCGCACTTGTGTTAGTGTTGAAAAACCACTTTTCGCACTTGTGTTAGTGTTGAAAAACCACTTTTCGCACTTGTGTTGGTGCAGGAAACCACTTTTGCACTTGTATTAGTGTGGAAAAACCACTTTTCGCACTTGTGTTATTGTTGAAAAACCACTTTTCGCCCTTGTGTTAGTGTTGAAAAACCACTTTTCGCACTTGTGTTGGTGCAGGAAACCACTTTTGCACTTGTATTAGTGTGGAAAAACCACTTTTCGCACTTGTGTTAATGTTGAAAAACCACTTTTCACACTTGTGTTGGTGCAGGAAACCACTTTTGCACTTGTATTAGTGTGGAAAAACCACTTTTCGCACTTGTGTTAGTGTTGGAAAACCACTTTTCGCACTTGTGTTAGTGTTGAAAAACCACTTTTCGCACTTGTGTTGGTGCAGGAAACCACTTTTGCACTTGTATTAGTGTGGAAAAACCACTTTTCGCACTTGTGTTAGTGTTGAAAAACCACTTTTCGCACTTGTGTTAGTGTTGAAAAACCACTTTTCGCACTTGTGTTGGTGCAGGAAACCACTTTTGCACTTGTATTAGTGTGGAAAAAACACGTTTTGCACTTGTGATAGTGTTGAAAAACCACTTTTCGCACTTGTGTTAGTGTTGAAAAACCACTTTTCGCACTTGTGTTGGTGCAGGAAACCACTTTTGCACTTGTATTAGTGTGGAATAACCACTTTTCGCACTTGTGTTAGTGTAGATAAACCACTTTTCGCACTTGTGTTAGTGTTGAAAAACCACTTTTCGCACTTGTGTTAGTGTTGAAAAACCACTTTTCGCACTTGTGTTGGTGCAGGAAACCACTTTTGCACTTGTATTAGTGTGGAAAAAACACTTTTTGCACTTGTGATAGTGTTGAGAAACCACTTTTCGCACTTGTGTTAGTGTTGAAAAACCACTTTTCGCACTTGCGTTAGTGTTTAAAAACCACTTTTCGCACTTGTGTTTGTGTTGAAAAACCACTTTTCACACATGTGTTGGTGCAGGAAACCACTTTTGCACTTGTATTAGTGTGGAAAAACCACTTTTCGCACTTGCGTTAGTGTTGAAAACCACTTTTCGCACTTGTGTTGGTGCAGGAAACCACTTTTGCACTTGTATTAGTGTGGAAAAACCACTTTTCGCACTTGTGTTAGTGTTGAAAAACCACTTTTCGCACTTGTGTTGGTGCAGGAAACCACTTTTGCACTTGTATTAGTGTGGAAAAACCACTTTTCGCACTTGTGTTAGTGTTGAAAAACCACTTTTCGCACTTGTGTTAGTGTTGAAAAACCACTTTTCGCACTTGTGTTAGTGTTGAAAAACCACTTTTCGCACTTGTGTTAGTGTTGAAAAACCACTTTTCGCACTTGCGTTCGTGTTGAAAAACCACTTTTCGCACTTGTGTTAGTGTTGAAAAACCACTTTTCGCACTTGTGTTAGTGTTGAAAAACCACTTTTCGCACTTGTGTTAGTGTTGAAAAACCACTTTTCGCACTTGTGTTGGTGCAGGAAACCACTTTTGCACTTGTATTAGTGTGGAAAAACCACTTTTCGCACTTGTGTTAGTGTTGAAAAACCACTTTTCGCACTTGTGTTAGTGTTGAAAAACCACTTTTCGCACTTGTGTTAGTGTTGAAAAACCACTTTTCGCACTTGTGTTAGTGTTGAAAAACCACTTTTCGCACTTGTGTTCGTGTTGAAAAACCACTTTTCGCACTTGTGTTAGTGTTGAAAAACCACTTTTCGCACTTGTGTTGGTGCACGAAACCACTTTTGCACTTGTATTAGTGTGGAAAAACCACTTTTCGCACTTGTGTTAGTGTTGAAAAACCACTTTTCGCACTTGTGTTGGTGCAGGAAACCACTTTTGCACTTGTATTAGTGTGGAAAAACCACTTTTCGCACTTGTGTTAGTGTTGAAAAACCACTTTTCGCCCTTGTGTTAGTGTTGAAAAACCACTTTTCGCACTTGTGTTGGTGCAGGAAACCACTTTTGCACTTGTATTAGTGTGGAAAAACCACTTTTCGCACTTGTGTTAGTGTTGAAAAACCACTTTTCACACTTGTGTTGGTGCAGGAAACCACTTTTGCACTTGTATTAGTGTGGAAAAACCACTTCTCGCACTTGTGTTAGTGTTGGAAAACCACTTTTCGCACTTGTGTTAGTGTTGAAAAACCACTTTTCGCACTTGTGTTGGTGCAGGAAACCACTTTTGCACTTGTATTAGTGTGGAAAAACCACTTTTCGCACTTGTGTTAGTGTTGAAAAACCACTTTTCGCACTTGTGTTAGTGTTGAAAAACCACTTTTCGCACTTGTGTTGGTGCAGGAAACCACTTTTGCACTTGTATTAGTGTGGAAAAAACACGTTTTGCACTTGTGATAGTGTTGAAAAACCACTTTTCGCACTTGTGTTAGTGTTGAAAAACCACTTTTCGCACTTGTGTTGGTGCAGGAAACCACTTTTGCACTTGTATTAGTGTGGAATAACCACGTTTCGCACTTGTGTTAGTGTAGATAAACCACTTTTCGCACTTGTGTTAGTGTTGAAAAACCACTTTTCGCACTTGTGTTAGTGTTGAAAAACCACTTTTCGCACTTGTGTTGGTGCAGGAAACCACTTTTGCACTTGTATTAGTGTGGAAAAAACACTTTTTGCACTTGTGATAGTGTTGAGAAACCACTTTTCGCACTTGTGTTAGTGTTGAAAAACCACTTTTCGCACTTGCGTTAGTGTTTAAAAACCACTTTTCGCACTTGTGTTTGTGTTGAAAAACCACTTTTCACACATGTGTTGGTGCAGGAAACCACTTTTGCACTTGTATTAGTGTGGAAAAACCACTTTTCGCACTTGCGTTAGTGTTGAAAAACCACTTTTCGCACTTGTGTTGGTGCAGGAAACCACTTTTGCACTTGTATTAGTGTGGAAAAACCACTTTTCGCACTTGTGTTAGTGTTGAAAAACCACTTTTCGCACTTGTGTTAGTGTTGAAAAACCACTTTTCGCACTTGTGTTGGTGCAGGAAACCACTTTTGCACTTGTATTAGTGTGGAAAAACGACTTTTCGCACTTGTGTTGGTGTTGAAAAACCACTTTTCGCACTTGTGTTAGTGTTGAAAAACCACTTTTCGCACTTGTGTTGGTGCAGGAAACCACTTTTGCACTTGTATTAGTGTGGAAAAACCACTTTTTGCACTTGTTTTAGTGTTGAAAAACCACTTTTCGCACTTGTGTTAGTGTTGAAAAACCACTTTTCGCACTTGTGTTGGTGCAGGAAACCACTTTTGCACTTGTATTATTGTGGAAAAACCACTTTTCGCACTTGTGTTAGTGTTGAAAAACCACTTTTCGCACTTGTGTTGGTGCAGGAAACCACTTTTGCACTTGTATTAGTGTGGAAAAACCACTTTTCGCACTTGTGTTAGTGTTGAAAAACCACCTTTCGCACTTGTGTTGGTGCAGGAAACCACTTTTGCACTTGTATTAGTGTGGAAAAAACACTTTTCACACTTGTGTTAGTGTTGAAAAACCACTTTTCGCACTTGTGTTAGTGTTGGAAAACCACTTTTCGCACTTGTGTTAGTGTTGAAAAACCACTTTTCGCACTTGTTTTGGTGCAGGAAACCACTTTTGCACTTGTATTAGTGTGGAAAAAACACTTTTCGCACTTGTGTTAGTGTTGAAAAACCACTTTTCGCACCTGTGTTAGTGTTGAAAAACCACTTTTCGCACTTGTGTTGGTGCAGGAAACCACTTTTGCACTTGTATTAGTGTGGAAAAAACACTTTTTGCACTTGTGATAGTGTTGAAAAACCACTTTTCGCACGTGTGTTAGTGTTGAAAAACCACTTTTCGCACTTGTGTTGGTGCAGGAAACCACTTTTGCACTTGTATTAGTGTGGAATAACCACTTTTCGCACTTGTGTTAGTGTTGAAAAACCACTTTTCGCACTTGTGTTAGTGTTGAAAAACCACTTTTCGCACTTGTGTTAGTGTTGAAAAACCACTTTTCGCACTTGTGTTGGTGCAGGAAACCACTTTTGCACTTGTATTAGTGTGGAAAAACCACTTTTCGCACTTGTGTTAGTGTTGAAAAACCACTTTTCGCACTTGTGTTAGTGTTGAAAAACCACTTTTCGCACTTGTGTTAGTGTTGAAAAACCACTTTTCGCACTTGTGTTGGTGCAGGAAACCACTTTTGCACTTGTATTAGTGTGGAAAAACCACTTTTTGCACTTGTGTTATTGTTGAAAAACCACTTTTCGCCCTTGTGTTAGTGTTGAAAAACCACTTTTCGCACTTGTGTTGGTGCAGGAAACCACTTTTGCACTTGTATTAGTGTGGAAAAACCACTTTTCGCACTTGTATTAGTGTTGAAAAACCACTTTTCACACTTGTGTTGGTGCAGGAAACCACTTTTGCACTTGTATTAGTGTGGAAAAACCACTTTTCGCACTTGTGTTAGTGTTGGAAAACCACTTTTCGCACTTGTGTTAGTGTTGAAAAACCACTTTTCGCACTTGTGTTGGTGCAGGAAACCACTTTTGCACTTGTATTAGTGTGGAAAAACCACTTTTCGCACTTGTGTTAGTGTTGAAAAACCACTTTTCGCACTTGTGTTAGTGTTGAAAAACCACTTTTCGCACTTGTGTTGGTGCAGGAAACCACTTTTGCACTTGTATTAGTGTGGAAAAAACACGTTTTGCACTTGTGATAGTGTTGAAAAACCACTTTTCGCACTTGTGTTAGTGTTGAAAAACCACTTTTCGCACTTGTGTTGGTGCAGGAAACCACTTTTGCACTTGTATTAGTGTGGAATAACCACTTTTCGCACTTGTGTTAGTGTAGATAAACCACTTTTCGCACTTGTGTTAGTGTTGAAAAACCACTTTTCGCACTTGTGTTAGTGTTGAAAAACCACTTTTCGCACTTGTGTTGGTGCAGGAAACCACTTTTGCACTTGTATTAGTGTGGAAAAAACACTTTTTGCACTTGTGATAGTGTTGAGAAACCACTTTTCGCACTTGTGTTAGTGTTGAAAAACCACTTTTCGCACTTGCGTTAGTGTTTAAAAACCACTTTTCGCACTTGTGTTTGTGTTGAAAAACCACTTTTCACACATGTGTTGGTGCAGGAAACCACTTTTGCACTTGTATTAGTGTGGAAAAACCACTTTTCGCACTTGCGTTAGTGTTGAAAACCACTTTTCGCACTTGTGTTGGTGCAGGAAACCACTTTTGCACTTGTATTAGTGTGGAAAAACCACTTTTCGCACTTGTGTTAGTGTTGAAAAACCACTTTTCGCACTTGTGTTGGTGCAGGAAACCACTTTTGCACTTGTATTAGTGTGGAAAAACCACTTTTCGCACTTGTGTTAGTGTTGAAAAACCACTTTTCGCACTTGTGTTAGTGTTGAAAAACCACTTTTCGCACTTGTGTTAGTGTTGAAAAACCACTTTTCGCACTTGTGTTAGTGTTGAAAAACCACTTTTCGCACTTGCGTTCGTGTTGAAAAACCACTTTTCGCACTTGTGTTAGTGTTGAAAAACCACTTTTCGCACTTGTGTTAGTGTTGAAAAACCACTTTTCGCACTTGTGTTAGTGTTGAAAAACCACTTTTCGCACTTGTGTTGGTGCAGGAAACCACTTTTGCACTTGTATTAGTGTGGAAAAACCACTTTTCGCACTTGTGTTAGTGTTGAAAAACCACTTTTCGCACTTGTGTTAGTGTTGAAAAACCACTTTTCGCACTAGTGTTAGTGTTGAAAAACCACTTTTCGCACTTGTGTTAGTGTTGAAAAACCACTTTTCGCACTTGTGTTCGTGTTGAAAAACCACTTTTCGCACTTGTGTTAGTGTTGAAAAACCACTTTTCGCACTTGTGTTGGTGCACGAAACCACTTTTGCACTTGTATTAGTGTGGAAAAAACCACTTTTCGCACTTGTGTTAGTGTTGAAAAACCACTTTTCGCACTTGTGTTGGTGCAGGAAACCACTTTTGCACTTGTATTAGTGTGGAAAAACCACTTTTCGCACTTGTGTTAGTGTTGAAAAACCACTTTTCGCCCTTGTGTTAGTGTTGAAAAACCACTTTTCGCACTTGTGTTGGTGCAGGAAACCACTTTTGCACTTGTATTAGTGTGGAAAAACCACTTCTCGCACTTGTGTTAGTGTTGGAAAACCACTTTTCGCACTTGTGTTAGTGTTGAAAAACCACTTTTCGCACTTGTGTTGGTGCAGGAAACCACTTTTGCACTTGTATTAGTGTGGAAAAACCACTTTTCGCACTTGTGTTAGTGTTGAAAAACCACTTTTCGCACTTGTGTTAGTGTTGAAAAACCACTTTTCGCACTTGTGTTGGTGCAGGAAACCACTTTTGCACTTGTATTAGTGTGGAAAAAACACGTTTTGCACTTGTGATAGTGTTGAAAAACCACTTTTCGCACTTGTGTTAGTGTTGAAAAACCACTTTTCGCACTTGTGTTGGTGCAGGAAACCACTTTTGCACTTGTATTAGTGTGGAATAACCACGTTTCGCACTTGTGTTAGTGTAGATAAACCACTTTTCGCACTTGTGTTAGTGTGGAAAAACCACTTTTCGCACTTGTGTTAGTGTTGAAAAACCACTTTTCACACTTGTGTTGGTGCAGGAAACCACTTTTGCACTTGTATTAGTGTGGAAAAACCACTTCTCGCACTTGTGTTAGTGTTGGAAAACCACTTTTCGCACTTGTGTTAGTGTTGAAAAACCACTTTTCGCACTTGTGTTGGTGCAGGAAACCACTTTTGCACTTGTATTAGTGTGGAAAAACCACTTTTCGCACTTGTGTTAGTGTTGAAAAACCACTTTTCGCACTTGTGTTAGTGTTGAAAAACCACTTTTCGCACTTGTGTTGGTGCAGGAAACCACTTTTGCACTTGTATTAGTGTGGAAAAAACACGTTTTGCACTTGTGATAGTGTTGAAAAACCACTTTTCGCACTTGTGTTAGTGTTGAAAAACCACTTTTCGCACTTGTGTTGGTGCAGGAAACCACTTTTGCACTTGTATTAGTGTGGAATAACCACGTTTCGCACTTGTGTTAGTGTAGATAAACCACTTTTCGCACTTGTGTTAGTGTTGAAAAACCACTTTTCGCACTTGTGTTAGTGTTGAAAAACCACTTTTCGCACTTGTGTTGGTGCAGGAAACCACTTTTGCACTTGTATTAGTGTGGAAAAAACACTTTTTGCACTTGTGATAGTGTTGAGAAACCACTTTTCGCACTTGTGTTAGTGTTGAAAAACCACTTTTCGCACTTGCGTTAGTGTTTAAAAACCACTTTTCGCACTTGTGTTTGTGTTGAAAAACCACTTTTCACACATGTGTTGGTGCAGGAAACCACTTTTTCACTTGTATTAGTGTGGAAAAACCACTTTTCGCACTTGCGTTAGTGTTGAAAAACCACTTTTCGCACTTGTGTTGGTGCAGGAAACCACTTTTGCACTTGTATTAGTGTGGAAAAACCACTTTTCGCACTTGTGTTAGTGTTGAAAAACCACTTTTCGCACTTGTGTTAGTGTTGAAAAACCACTTTTCGCACTTGTGTTGGTGCAGGAAACCACTTTTGCACTTGTATTAGTGTGGAAAAACGACTTTTCGCACTTGTGTTGGTGTTGAAAAACCACTTTTCGCACTTGTGTTAGTGTTGAAAAACCACTTTTCGCACTTGTGTTGGTGCAGGAAACCACTTTTGCACTTGTATTAGTGTGGAAAAACCACTTTTTGCACTTGTTTTAGTGTTGAAAAACCACTTTTCGCACTTGTGTTAGTGTTGAAAAACCACTTTTCGCACTTGTGTTGGTGCAGGAAACCACTTTTGCACTTGTATTATTGTGGAAAAACCACTTTTCGCACTTGTGTTAGTGTTGAAAAACCACTTTTCGCACTTGTGTTGGTGCAGGAAACCACTTTTGCACTTGTATTAGTGTGGAAAAACCACTTTTCGCACTTGTGTTAGTGTTGAAAAACCACCTTTCGCACTTGTGTTGGTGCAGGAAACCACTTTTGCACTTGTATTAGTGTGGAAAAAACACTTTTCACACTTGTGTTAGTGTTGAAAAACCACTTTTCGCACTTGTGTTAGTGTTGGAAAACCACTTTTCGCACTTGTGTTAGTGTTGAAAAACCACTTTTCGCACTTGTTTTGGTGCAGGAAACCACTTTTGCACTTGTATTAGTGTGGAAAAAACACTTTTCGCACTTGTGTTAGTGTTGAAAAACCACTTTTCGCACCTGTGTTAGTGTTGAAAAACCACTTTTCGCACTTGTGTTGGTGCAGGAAACCACTTTTGCACTTGTATTAGTGTGGAAAAAACACTTTTTGCACTTGTGATAGTGTTGAAAAACCACTTTTCGCACGTGTGTTAGTGTTGAAAAACCACTTTTCGCACTTGTGTTGGTGCAGGAAACCACTTTTGCACTTGTATTAGTGTGGAATAACCACTTTTCGCACTTGTGTTAGTGTTGAAAAACCACTTTTCGCACTTGTGTTAGTGTTGAAAAACCACTTTTCGCACTTGTGTTAGTGTTGAAAAACCACTTTTCGCACTTGTGTTGGTGCAGGAAACCACTTTTGCACTTGTATTAGTGTGGAAAAACCACTTTTCGCACTTGTGTTAGTGTTGAAAAACCACTTTTCGCACTTGTGTTAGTGTTGAAAAACCACTTTTCGCACTTGTGTTCGTGTTGAAAAACCACTTTTCGCACTTGTGTTAGTGTTGAAAAACCACTTTTCGCACTTGCGTTAGTGTTTAAAAACCACTTTTCGCACTTGTGTTTGTGTTGAAAAACCACTTTTCACACATGTGTTGGTGCAGGAAACCACTTTTGCACTTGTATTAGTGTGGAAAAACCACTTTTCGCACTTGCGTTAGTGTTGAAAACCACTTTTCGCACTTGTGTTGGTGCAGGAAACCACTTTTGCACTTGTATTAGTGTGGAAAAACCACTTTTCGCACTTGTGTTAGTGTTGAAAAACCACTTTTCGCACTTGTGTTAGTGTTGAAAAACCACTTTTCGCACTTGTGTTGGTGCACGAAACCACTTTTGCACTTGTATTAGTGCGGAAAAACCACTTTTCGCACTTGTGTTAGTGTTGAAAAACCACTTTTCGCACTTGTGTTGGTGCAGGAAACCACTTTTGCACTTGTATTGGTGTGGAAAAACCACTTTTCGCACTTGTGTTAGTGTTGAAAAACCACTTTTCGCCCTTGTGTTAGTGTTGAAAAACCACTTTTCGCACTTGTGTTGGTGCACGAAACCACTTTTGCACTTGTATTAGTGTGGAAAAACCACTTTTCGCACTTGTGTTAGTGTTGAAAAACCACTTTTCGCACTTGTGTTGGTGCAGGAAACCACTTTTGCACTTGTATTAGTGTGGAAAAACCACTTTTCGCACTTGTGTTAGTGTTGAAAAACCACTTTTCGCCCTTGTGTTAGTGTTGAAAAACCACTTTTCGCACTTGTGTTGGTGCACGAAACCACTTTTGCACTTGTATTAGTGCGGAAAAACCACTTTTCGCACTTGTGTTAGTGTTGAAAAACCACTTTTCGCACTTGTGTTGGTGCAGGAAACCACTTTTGCACTTGTATTGGTGTGGAAAAACCACTTTTCGCACTTGTGTTAGTGTTGAAAAACCACTTTTCGCCCTTGTGTTAGTGTTGAAAAACCACTTTTCGCACTTGTGTTGGTGCACGAAACCACTTTTGCACTTGTATTAGTGTGGAAAAACCACTTTTCGCACTTGTGTTAGTGTTGAAAAACCACTTTTCGCACTTGTGTTGGTGCAGGAAACCACTTTTGCACTTGTATTAGTGTGGAAAAACCACTTTTCGCACTTGTGTTAGTGTTGAAAAACCACTTTTCGCCCTTGTGTTAGTGTTGAAAAACCACTTTTCGCACTTGTGTTGGTGCAGGAAACCACTTTTGCACTTGTATTAGTGTGGAAAAACCACTTTTCGCACTTGTGTTAGTGTTGAAAAACCACTTTTCACACTTGTGTTGGTGCAGGAAACCACTTTTGCACTTGTATTAGTGTGGAAAAAACCACTTTTCGCACTTGTGTTAGTGTTGGAAAACCACTTTTCGCACTTGTGTTAGTGTTGAAAAACCACTTTTCGCACTTGTGTTGGTGCAGGAAACCACTTTTGCACTTGTATTAGTGTGGAAAAACCACTTTTCGCACTTGTGTTAGTGTTGAAAAACCACTTTTCGCACTTGTGTTAGTGTTGAAAAACCACTTTTCGCACTTGTGTTAGTGTTGAAAAACCACTTTTCGCACTTGTGTTGGTGCAGGAAACGACTTTTGCACTTGTATTAGTGTGGAAAAAACACTTTTCACACTTGTGTTTGTGTTGAAAAACCACTTTTCGCACTTGTGTTAGTGTTGAAAAACACTTTTCGCACTTGTGTTAGTGTTGAAAAACCACTTTTCGCACTTGTGTTGGTGCAGGAAACCACTTTTGCACTTGTATTAGTGTGGAAAAACCACTTTTCGCACTTGTGTTAGTGTTGAAAAACCACTTTTCGCATTTGTGTTAGTGTTGAAAAACCACTTTTCGCACTTGTGTTGGTGCAGGAAACCACTTTTGCACTTGTATTATTGTGGAAAAACCACTTTTCGCACTTGTGTTAGTGTTGAAAAACCACTTTTCGCACTTGTGTTGGTGCAGGAAACCACTTTTGCACTTGTATTAGTGTGGAAAAACCACTTTTCGCACTTGTGTTAGTGTTGAAAAACCACCTTTCGCACTTGTGTTGGTGCAGGAAACCACTTTTGCACTTGTATTAGTGTGGAAAAAACACTTTTCACACTTGTG
Source organism: Myxine glutinosa (assembly GCF_964187855.1). Lineage (NCBI taxonomy): Eukaryota > Metazoa > Chordata > Myxini > Myxiniformes > Myxinidae > Myxine > Myxine glutinosa. The sequence continues at coordinate 40,142 of NW_027619019.1, forward strand.
TTAGTGTTGAAAAACCACTTTTCGCACTTGTGTTAGTGTTGGAAAACCACTTTTCGCACTTGTGTTAGTGTTGAAAAACCACTTTTCGCACTTGTTTTGGTGCAGGAAACCACTTTTGCACTTGTATTAGTGTGGAAAAACCACTTTTCGCACTTGTGTTAGTGTTGAAAAACCACTTTTCGCACCTGTGTTAGTGTTGAAAAACCACTTTTCGCACTTGTGTTGGTGCAGGAAACCACTTTTGCACTTGTATTAGTGTGGAAAAAACACTTTTTGCACTTGTGATAGTGTTGAAAAACCACTTTTCGCACGTGTGTTAGTGTTGAAAAACCACTTTTCGCACTTGTGTTGGTGCAGGAAACCACTTTTGCACTTGTATTAGTGTGGAATAGCCACTTTTCGCACTTGTGTTAGTGTTGAAAAACCACTTTTCGCACTTGTGTTAGTGTTGAAAAACCACTTTTCGCACTTGTGTTAGTGTTGAAAAACCACTTTTCGCACTTGTGTTGGTGCAGGAAACCACTTTTGCACTTGTATTAGTGTGGAAAAACCACTTTTCGCACTTGTGTTAGTGTTGAAAAACCACTTTTCGCACTTGTGTTAGTGTTGAAAAACCACTTTTCGCACTTGTGTTAGTGTTGAAAAACCACTTTTCGCACTTGTGTTGGTGCAGGAAACCACTTTTGCACTTGTATTAGTGTGGAAAAACCACTTTTCGCACTTGTGTTATTGTTGAAAAACCACTTTTCGCCCTTGTGTTAGTGTTGAAAAACCACTTTTCGCACTTGTGTTGGTGCAGGAAACCACTTTTGCACTTGTATTAGTGTGGAAAAACCACTTTTCGCACTTGTGTTAGTGTTGAAAAACCACTTTTCACACTTGTGTTGGTGCAGGAAACCACTTTTGCACTTGTATTAGTGTGGAAAAACCACTTTTCGCACTTGTGTTAGTGTTGGAAAACCACTTTTCGCACTTGTGTTAGTGTTGAAAAACCACTTTTCGCACTTGTGTTGGTGCAGGAAACCACTTTTGCACTTGTATTAGTGTGGAAAAACCACTTTTCGCACTTGTGTTAGTGTTGAAAAACCACTTTTCGCACTTGTGTTAGTGTTGAAAAACCACTTTTCGCACTTGTGTTGGTGCAGGAAACCACTTTTGCACTTGTATTAGTGTGGAAAAAACACGTTTTGCACTTGTGATAGTGTTGAAAAACCACTTTTCGCACTTGTGTTAGTGTTGAAAAACCACTTTTCGCACTTGTGTTGGTGCAGGAAACCACTTTTGCACTTGTATTAGTGTGGAATAACCACTTTTCGCACTTGGGTTAGTGTAGATAAACCACTTTTCGCACTTGTGTTAGTGTTGAAAAACCACTTTTCGCACTTGTGTTAGTGTTGAAAAACCACTTTTCGCACTTGTGTTGGTGCAGGAAACCACTTTTGCACTTGTATTAGTGTGGAAAAAACACTTTTTGCACTTGTGATAGTGTTGAGAAACCACTTTTCGCACTTGTGTTAGTGTTGAAAAACCACTTTTCGCACTTGCGTTAGTGTTTAAAAACCACTTTTCGCACTTGTGTTTGTGTTGAAAAACCACTTTTCACACATGTGTTGGTGCAGGAAACCACTTTTGCACTTGTATTAGTGTGGAAAAACCACTTTTCGCACTTGCGTTAGTGTTGAAAACCACTTTTCGCACTTGTGTTGGTGCAGGAAACCACTTTTGCACTTGTATTAGTGTGGAAAAACCACTTTTCGCACTTGTGTTAGTGTTGAAAAACCACTTTTCGCACGTGTTGGTGCAGGAAACCACTTTTGCACTTGTATTAGTGTGGAAAAACCACTTTTCGCACTTGTGTTAGTGTTGAAAAACCACTTTTCGCACTTGTGTTAGTGTTGAAAAACCACTTTTCGCACTTGTGTTAGTGTTGAAAAACCACTTTTCGCACTTGTGTTAGTGTTGAAAAACCACTTTTCGCACTTGCGTTCGTGTTGAAAAACCACTTTTCGCACTTGTGTTAGTGTTGAAAAACCACTTTTCGCACTTGTGTTAGTGTTGAAAAACCACTTTTCGCACTTGTGTTAGTGTTGAAAAACCACTTTTCGCACTTGTGTTGGTGCAGGAAACCACTTTTGCACTTGTATTAGTGTGGAAAAACCACTTTTCGCACTTGTGTTAGTGTTGAAAAACCACTTTTCGCACTTGTGTTAGTGTTGAAAAACCACTTTTCGCACTTGTGTTAGTGTTGAAAAACCACTTTTCGCACTTGTGTTAGTGTTGAAAAACCACTTTTCGCACTTGTGTTCGTGTTGAAAAACCACTTTTCGCACTTGTGTTAGTGTTGAAAAACCACTTTTCGCACTTGTGTTGGTGCACGAAACCACTTTTGCACTTGTATTAGTGTGGAAAAACCACTTTTCGCACTTGTGTTAGTGTTGAAAAACCACTTTTCGCACTTGTGTTGGTGCAGGAAACCACTTTTGCACTTGTATTAGTGTGGAAAAACCACTTTTCGCACTTGTGTTAGTGTTGAAAAACCACTTTTCGCCCTTGTGTTAGTGTTGAAAAACCACTTTTCGCACTTGTGTTGGTGCAGGAAACCACTTTTGCACTTGTATTAGTGTGGAAAAACCACTTTTCGCACTTGTGTTAGTGTTGAAAAACCACTTTTCACACTTGTGTTGGTGCAGGAAACCACTTTTGCACTTGTATTAGTGTGGAAAAACCACTTCTCGCACTTGTGTTAGTGTTGGAAAACCACTTTTCGCACTTGTGTTAGTGTTGAAAAACCACTTTTCGCACTTGTGTTGGTGCAGGAAACCACTTTTGCACTTGTATTAGTGTGGAAAAACCACTTTTCGCACTTGTGTTAGTGTTGAAAAACCACTTTTCGCACTTGTGTTAGTGTTGAAAAACCACTTTTCGCACTTGTGTTGGTGCAGGAAACCACTTTTGCACTTGTATTAGTGTGGAAAAAACACGTTTTGCACTTGTGATAGTGTTGAAAAACCACTTTTCGCACTTGTGTTAGTGTTGAAAAACCACTTTTCGCACTTGTGTTGGTGCAGGAAACCACTTTTGCACTTGTATTAGTGTGGAATAACCACGTTTCGCACTTGTGTTAGTGTAGATAAACCACTTTTCGCACTTGTGTTAGTGTTGAAAAACCACTTTTCGCACTTGTGTTAGTGTTGAAAAACCACTTTTCGCACTTGTGTTGGTGCAGGAAACCACTTTTGCACTTGTATTAGTGTGGAAAAAACACTTTTTGCACTTGTGATAGTGTTGAGAAACCACTTTTCGCACTTGTGTTAGTGTTGAAAAACCACTTTTCGCACTTGCGTTAGTGTTTAAAAACCACTTTTCGCACTTGTGTTTGTGTTGAAAAACCACTTTTCACACATGTGTTGGTGCAGGAAACCACTTTTGCACTTGTATTAGTGTGGAAAAACCACTTTTCGCACTTGCGTTAGTGTTGAAAAACCACTTTTCGCACTTGTGTTGGTGCAGGAAACCACTTTTGCACTTGTATTAGTGTGGAAAAACCACTTTTCGCACTTGTGTTAGTGTTGAAAAACCACTTTTGGCACTTGTGTTAGTGTTGAAAAACCACTTTTCGCACTTGTGTTGGTGCAGGAAACCACTTTTGCACTTGTATTAGTGTGGAAAAACGACTTTTCGCACTTGTGTTGGTGTTGAAAAACCACTTTTCGCACTTGTGTTAGTGTTGAAAAACCACTTTTCGCACTTGTGTTGGTGCAGGAAACCACTTTTGCACTTGTATTAGTGTGGAAAAACCACTTTTTGCACTTGTTTTAGTGTTGAAAAACCACTTTTCGCACTTGTGTTAGTGTTGAAAAACCACTTTTCGCACTTGTGTTGGTGCAGGAAACCACTTTTGCACTTGTATTATTGTGGAAAAACCACTTTTCGCACTTGTGTTAGTGTTGAAAAACCACTTTTCGCACTTGTGTTGGTGCAGGAAACCACTTTTGCACTTGTATTAGTGTGGAAAAACCACTTTTCGCACTTGTGTTAGTGTTGAAAAACCACCTTTCGCACTTGTGTTGGTGCAGGAAACCACTTTTGCACTTGTATTAGTGTGGAAAAAACACTTTTCACACTTGTGTTAGTGTTGAAAAACCACTTTTCGCACTTGTGTTAGTGTTGGAAAACCACTTTTCGCACTTGTGTTAGTGTTGAAAAACCACTTTTCGCACTTGTTTTGGTGCAGGAAACCACTTTTGCACTTGTATTAGTGTGGAAAAAACACTTTTCGCACTTGTGTTAGTGTTGAAAAACCACTTTTCGCACCTGTGTTAGTGTTGAAAAACCACTTTTCGCACTTGTGTTGGTGCAGGAAACCACTTTTGCACTTGTATTAGTGTGGAAAAAACACTTTTTGCACTTGTGATAGTGTTGAAAAACCACTTTTCGCACGTGTGTTAGTGTTGAAAAACCACTTTTCGCACTTGTGTTGGTGCAGGAAACCACTTTTGCACTTGTATTAGTGTGGAATAACCACTTTTCGCACTTGTGTTAGTGTTGAAAAACCACTTTTCGCACTTGTGTTAGTGTTGAAAAACCACTTTTCGCACTTGTGTTAGTGTTGAAAAACCACTTTTCGCACTTGTGTTGGTGCAGGAAACCACTTTTGCACTTGTATTAGTGTGGAAAAACCACTTTTCGCACTTGTGTTAGTGTTGGAAAACCACTTTTCGCACTTGTGTTAGTGTTGAAAAACCACTTTTCGCACTTGTGTTAGTGTTGAAAAACCACTTTTCGCACTTGTGTTGGTGCAGGAAACCACTTTTGCACTTGTATTAGTGTGGAAAAACCACTTTTTGCACTTGTGTTATTGTTGAAAAACCACTTTTCGCCCTTGTGTTAGTGTTGAAAAACCACTTTTCGCACTTGTGTTGGTGCAGGAAACCACTTTTGCACTTGTATTAGTGTGGAAAAACCACTTTTCGCACTTGTATTAGTGTTGAAAAACCACTTTTCACACTTGTGTTGGTGCAGGAAACCACTTTTGCACTTGTATTAGTGTGGAAAAACCACTTTTCGCACTTGTGTTAGTGTTGGAAAACCACTTTTCGCACTTGTGTTAGTGTTGAAAAACCACTTTTCGCACTTGTGTTGGTGCAGGAAACCACTTTTGCACTTGTATTAGTGTGGAAAAACCACTTTTCGCACTTGTGTTAGTGTTGAAAAACCACTTTTCGCACTTGTGTTAGTGTTGAAAAACCACTTTTCGCACTTGTGTTGGTGCAGGAAACCACTTTTGCACTTGTATTAGTGTGGAAAAAACACGTTTTGCACTTGTGATAGTGTTGAAAAACCACTTTTCGCACTTGTGTTAGTGTTGAAAAACCACTTTTCGCACTTGTGTTGGTGCAGGAAACCACTTTTGCACTTGTATTAGTGTGGAATAACCACTTTTCGCACTTGTGTTAGTGTAGATAAACCACTTTTCGCACTTGTGTTAGTGTTGAAAAACCACTTTTCGCACTTGTGTTAGTGTTGAAAAACCACTTTTCGCACTTGTGTTGGTGCAGGAAACCACTTTTGCACTTGTATTAGTGTGGAAAAAACACTTTTTGCACTTGTGATAGTGTTGAGAAACCACTTTTCGCACTTGTGTTAGTGTTGAAAAACCACTTTTCGCACTTGCGTTAGTGTTTAAAAACCACTTTTCGCACTTGTGTTTGTGTTGAAAAACCACTTTTCACACATGTGTTGGTGCAGGAAACCACTTTTGCACTTGTATTAGTGTGGAAAAACCACTTTTCGCACTTGCGTTAGTGTTGAAAACCACTTTTCGCACTTGTGTTGGTGCAGGAAACCACTTTTGCACTTGTATTAGTGTGGAAAAACCACTTTTCGCACTTGTGTTAGTGTTGAAAAACCACTTTTCGCACTTGTGTTGGTGCAGGAAACCACTTTTGCACTTGTATTAGTGTGGAAAAACCACTTTTCGCACTTGTGTTAGTGTTGAAAAACCACTTTTCGCACTTGTGTTAGTGTTGAAAAACCACTTTTCGCACTTGTGTTAGTGTTGAAAAACCACTTTTCGCACTTGTGTTAGTGTTGAAAAACCACTTTTCGCACTTGCGTTCGTGTTGAAAAACCACTTTTCGCACTTGTGTTAGTGTTGAAAAACCACTTTTCGCACTTGTGTTAGTGTTGAAAAACCACTTTTCGCACTTGTGTTAGTGTTGAAAAACCACTTTTCGCACTTGTGTTGGTGCAGGAAACCACTTTTGCACTTGTATTAGTGTGGAAAAACCACTTTTCGCACTTGTGTTAGTGTTGAAAAACCACTTTTCGCACTTGTGTTAGTGTTGAAAAACCACTTTTCGCAATTGTGTTAGTGTTGAAAAACCACTTTTCGCACTTGTGTTAGTGTTGAAAAACCACTTTTCGCACTTGTGTTCGTGTTGAAAAACCACTTTTCGCACTTGTGTTAGTGTTGAAAAACCACTTTTCGCACTTGTGTTGGTGCACGAAACCACTTTTGCACTTGTATTAGTGTGGAAAAACCACTTTTCGCACTTGTGTTAGTGTTGAAAAACCACTTTTCGCACTTGTGTTGGTGCAGGAAACCACTTTTGCACTTGTATTAGTGTGGAAAAACCACTTTTCGCACTTGTGTTAGTGTTGAAAAACCACTTTTCGCCCTTGTGTTAGTGTTGAAAAACCACTTTTCGCACTTGTGTTGGTGCAGGAAACCACTTTTGCACTTGTATTAGTGTGGAAAAACCACTTTTCGCACTTGTGTTAGTGTTGAAAAACCACTTTTCACACTTGTGTTGGTGCAGGAAACCACTTTTGCACTTGTATTAGTGTGGAAAAACCACTTCTCGCACTTGTGTTAGTGTTGGAAAACCACTTTTCGCACTTGTGTTAGTGTTGAAAAACCACTTTTCGCACTTGTGTTGGTGCAGGAAACCACTTTTGCACTTGTATTAGTGTGGAAAAACCACTTTTCGCACTTGTGTTAGTGTTGAAAAACCACTTTTCGCACTTGTGTTAGTGTTGAAAAACCACTTTTCGCACTTGTGTTGGTGCAGGAAACCACTTTTGCACTTGTATTAGTGTGGAAAAAACACGTTTTGCACTTGTGATAGTGTTGAAAAACCACTTTTCGCACTTGTGTTAGTGTTGAAAAACCACTTTTCGCACTTGTGTTGGTGCAGGAAACCACTTTTGCACTTGTATTAGTGTGGAATAACCACGTTTCGCACTTGTGTTAGTGTAGATAAACCACTTTTCGCACTTGTGTTAGTGTTGAAAAACCACTTTTCGCACTTGTGTTAGTGTTGAAAAACCACTTTTCGCACTTGTGTTGGTGCAGGAAACCACTTTTGCACTTGTATTAGTGTGGAAAAAACACTTTTTGCACTTGTGATAGTGTTGAGAAACCACTTTTCGCACTTGTGTTAGTGTTGAAAAACCACTTTTCGCACTTGCGTTAGTGTTTAAAAACCACTTTTCGCACTTGTGTTTGTGTTGAAAAACCACTTTTCACACATGTGTTGGTGCAGGAAACCACTTTTTCACTTGTATTAGTGTGGAAAAACCACTTTTCGCACTTGCGTTAGTGTTGAAAAACCACTTTTCGCACTTGTGTTGGTGCAGGAAACCACTTTTGCACTTGTATTAGTGTGGAAAAACCACTTTTCGCACTTGTGTTAGTGTTGAAAAACCACTTTTCGCACTTGTGTTAGTGTTGAAAAACCACTTTTCGCACTTGTGTTGGTGCAGGAAACCACTTTTGCACTTGTATTAGTGTGGAAAAACGACTTTTCGCACTTGTGTTGGTGTTGAAAAACCACTTTTCGCACTTGTGTTAGTGTTGAAAAACCACTTTTCGCACTTGTGTTGGTGCAGGAAACCACTTTTGCACTTGTATTAGTGTGGAAAAACCACTTTTTGCACTTGTTTTAGTGTTGAAAAACCACTTTTCGCACTTGTGTTAGTGTTGAAAAACCACTTTTCGCACTTGTGTTGGTGCAGGAAACCACTTTTGCACTTGTATTATTGTGGAAAAACCACTTTTCGCACTTGTGTTAGTGTTGAAAAACCACTTTTCGCACTTGTGTTGGTGCAGGAAACCACTTTTGCACTTGTATTAGTGTGGAAAAACCACTTTTCGCACTTGTGTTAGTGTTGAAAAACCACCTTTCGCACTTGTGTTGGTGCAGGAAACCACTTTTGCACTTGTATTAGTGTGGAAAAAACACTTTTCACACTTGTGTTAGTGTTGAAAAACCACTTTTCGCACTTGTGTTAGTGTTGGAAAACCACTTTTCGCACTTGTGTTAGTGTTGAAAAACCACTTTTCGCACTTGTTTTGGTGCAGGAAACCACTTTTGCACTTGTATTAGTGTGGAAAAAACACTTTTCGCACTTGTGTTAGTGTTGAAAAACCACTTTTCGCACCTGTGTTAGTGTTGAAAAACCACTTTTCGCACTTGTGTTGGTGCAGGAAACCACTTTTGCACTTGTATTAGTGTGGAAAAAACACTTTTTGCACTTGTGATAGTGTTGAAAAACCACTTTTCGCACGTGTGTTAGTGTTGAAAAACCACTTTTCGCACTTGTGTTGGTGCAGGAAACCACTTTTGCACTTGTATTAGTGTGGACTAACCACTTTTCGCACTTGTGTTAGTGTTGAAAAACCACTTTTCGCACTTGTGTTAGTGTTGAAAAACCACTTTTCGCAATTGTGTTAGTGTTGAAAAACCACTTTTCGCACTTGTGTTGGTGCAGGAAACCACTTTTGCACTTGTATTAGTGTGGAAAAACCACTTTTCGCACTTGTGTTAGTGTTGAAAAACCACTTTTCGCACTTGTGTTAGTGTTGAAAAACCACTTTTCGCACTTGTGTTAGTGTTGAAAAACCACTTTTCGCACTTGTGTTAGTGTTGAAAAACCACTTTTCGCACTTGTGTTCGTGTTGAAAAACCACTTTTCGCACTTGTGTTAGTGTTGAAAAACCACTTTTCGCACTTGTGTTTGTGCAGGAAACCACTTTTGCACTTGTATTAGTGTGGAAAAACCACTTTTCGCACTTGTGTTAGTGTTGAAAAACCACTTTTCGCACTTGTGTTGGTGCAGGAAACCACTTTTGCACTTGTATTGGTGTGGAAAAACCACTTTTCGCACTTGTGTTAGTGTTGAAAAACCACTTTTCGCCCTTGTGTTAGTGTTGAAAAACCACTTTTCGCACTTGTGTTGGTGCAGGAAACCACTTTTGCACTTGTATTAGTGTGGAAAAACCACTTTTCGCACTTGTGTTAGTGTTGAAAAACCACTTTTCGCACTTGTGTTGGTGCAGGAAACCACTTTTGCACTTGTATTAGTGTGGAAAAAACACTTTTTGCACTTGTGATAGTGTTGAAAAACCACTTTCCGCACTTGTGTTAGTGTTGAAAAACCACTTTTCGCACTTGTGTTCGTGTTGAAAACCACTTTTCGCACTTGTGTTAGTGTTGAAAAACCACTTTTCGCACTTGTGTTGGTGCACGAAACCACTTTTGCACTTGTATTAGTGTGGAAAAACCACTTTTCGCACTTGTGTTAGTGTTGAAAAACCACTTTTCGCACTTGTGTTGGTGCAGGAAACCACTTTTGCACTTGTATTAGTGTGGAAAAACCACTTTTCGCACTTGTGTTAGTGTTGAAAAACCACTTTTCGCCCTTGTGTTAGTGTTGAAAAACCACTTTTCGCACTTGTGTTGGTGCAGTAAACCACTTTTGCACTTGTATTAGTGTGGAAAAACCACTTTTCGCACTTGTGTTAGTGTTGAAAAACCACTTTTCACACTTGTGTTGGTGCAGGAAACCACTTTTGCACTTGTATTAGTGTGGAAAAACCACTTTTCGCACTTGTGTTAGTGTTGGAAAACCACTTTTCGCACTTGTGTTAGTGTTGAAAAACCACTTTTCGCACTTGTGTTGGTGCAGGAAACCACTTTTGCACTTGTATTAGTGTGGAAAAACCACTTTTCGCACTTGTGTTAGTGTTGAAAAACCACTTTTCGCACTTGTGTTAGTGTTGAAAAACCACTTTTCGCACTTGTGTTGGTGCAGGAAACCACTTTTGCACTTGTATTAGTGTGGAAAAAACACGTTTTGCACTTGTGATAGTGTTGAAAAACCACTTTTCGCACTTGTGTTGGTGCAGGAAACCACTTTTGCACTTGTATAAGTGTGGAAAAACCACTTTTCGCACTTGTGTTAGTGTTGAAAAACCACTTTTCACACTTGTGTTGGTGCAGGAAACCACTTTTGCACTTGTATTAGTGTGGAAAAAACCACTTTTCGCACTTGTGTTAGTGTTGGAAAACCACTTTTCGCACTTGTGTTAGTGTTGAAAAACCACTTTTCGCACTTGTGTTGGTGCAGGAAACCACTTTTGCACTTGTATTAGTGTGGAAAAAACCACTTTTCGCACTTGTGTTAGTGTTGAAAAACCACTTTTCGCACTTGTGTTAGTGTTGAAAAACCACTTTTCGCACTTGTGTTAGTGTTGAAAAACCACTTTTCGCACTTGTGTTGGTGCAGGAAACGACTTTTGCACTTGTATTAGTGTGGAAAAAACACTTTTCACACTTGTGTTTGTGTTGAAAAACCACTTTTCGCACTTGTGTTAGTGTTGAAAAACACTTTTCGCACTTGTGTTAGTGTTGAAAAACCACTTTTCGCACTTGTGTTGGTGCAGGAAACCACTTTTGCACTTGTATTAGTGTGGAAAAACCACTTTTCGCACTTGTGTTAGTGTTGAAAAACCACTTTTCGCACTTGTGTTAGTGTTGAAAAACCACTTTTCGCACTTGTGTTGGTGCAGGAAACCACTTTTGCACTTGTATTATTGTGGAAAAACCACTTTTCGCACTTGTGTTAGTGTTGAAAAACCACTTTTCGCACTTGTGTTGGTGCAGGAAACCACTTTTGCACTTGTATTAGTGTGGAAAAACCACTTTTCGCACTTGTGTTAGTGTTGAAAAACCACCTTTCGCACTTGTGTTGGTGCAGGAAACCACTTTTGCACTTGTATTAGTGTGGAAAAAACACTTTTCACACTTGTGTTAGTGTTGAAAAACCACTTTTCGCACTTGTGTTAGTGTTGGAAAACCACTTTTCGCACTTGTGTTAGTGTTGAAAAACCACTTTTCGCACTTGTTTTGGTGCAGGAAACCACTTTTCCACTTGTATTAGTGTGGAAAAACCACTTTTCGCACTTGTGTTAGTGTTGAAAAACCACTTTTCGCACCTGTGTTAGTGTTGAAAAACCACTTTTCGCACTTGTGTTGGTGCAGGAAACCACTTTTGCACTTGTATTAGTGTGGAAAAAACACTTTTTGCACTTGTGATAGTGTTGAAAAACCACTTTTCGCACGTGTGTTAGTGTTGAAAAACCACTTTTCGCACTTGTGTTAGTGTTGAAAAACCACTTTTCGCACTTGTGTTGGTGCAGGAAACCACTTTTGCACTTGTATTAGTGTGGAAAAACCACTTTTCGCACTTGTGTTAGTGTTGAAAAACCACTTTTCGCACTTGTGTTAGTGTTGAAAAACCACTTTTCGCACTTGTGTTAGTGTTGAAAAACCACTTTTCGCACTTGTGTTAGTGTTGAAAAACCACTTTTCGCACTTGTGTTCGTGTTGAAAAACCACTTTTCGCACTTGTGTTAGTGTTGAAAAACCACTTTTCGCACTTGTGTTGGTGCACGAAACCACTTTTGCACTTGTATTAGTGTGGAAAAACCACTTTTCGCACTTGTGTTAGTGTTGAAAAACCACTTTTCGCACTTGTGTTGGTGCAGGAAACCACTTTTGCACTTGTATTAGTGTGGAAAAACCACTTTTCGCACTTGTGTTATTGTTGAAAAACCACTTTTCGCCCTTGTGTTAGTGTTGAAAAACCACTTTTCGCACTTGTGTTGGTGCAGGAAACCACTTTTGCACTTGTATTAGTGTGGAAAAACCACTTTTCGCACTTGTGTTAGTGTTGAAAAACCACTTTTCACACTTGTGTTGGTGCAGGAAACCACTTTTGCACTTGTATTAGTGTGGAAAAACCACTTTTCGCACTTGTGTTAGTGTTGGAAAACCACTTTTCGCACTTGTGTTAGTGTTGAAAAACCACTTTTCGCACTTGTGTTGGTGCAGGAAACCACTTTTGCACTTGTATTAGTGTGGAAAAACCACTTTTCGCACTTGTGTTAGTGTTGAAAAACCACTTTTCGCACTTGTGTTAGTGTTGAAAAACCACTTTTCGCACTTGTGTTGGTGCAGGAAACCACTTTTGCACTTGTATTAGTGTGGAAAAAACACGTTTTGCACTTGTGATAGTGTTGAAAAACCACTTTTCGCACTTGTGTTAGTGTTGAAAAACCACTTTTCGCACTTGTGTTGGTGCAGGAAACCACTTTTGCACTTGTATTAGTGTGGAAAAAACACTTTTTGCACTTGTGATAGTGTTGAGAAACCACTTTTCGCACTTGTGTTAGTGTTGAAAAACCACTTTTCGCACTTGCGTTAGTGTTTAAAAACCACTTTTCGCACTTGTGTTTGTGTTGAAAAACCACTTTTCACACATGTGTTGGTGCAGGAAACCACTTTTGCACTTGTATTAGTGTGGAAAAACCACTTTTCGCACTTGCATTAGTGTTGAAAAACCACTTTTCGCACTTGTGTTGGTGCAGGAAACCACTTTTGCACTTGTATTAGTGTGGAAAAACCACTTTTCGCACTTGTGTTAGTGTTGAAAAACCACTTTTCGCACTTGTGTTGGTGCAGGAAACCACTTTTGCACTTGTATTAGTGTGGAAAAACCACTTTTCGCACTTGTGTTAGTGTTGAAAAACCACTTTTCGCACTTGTGTTAGTGTTGAAAAACCACTTTTCGCACTTGTGTTAGTGTTGAAAAACCACTTTTCGCACTTGTGTTAGTGTTGAAAAACCACTTTTCGCACTTGCGTTAGTGTTGAAAAACCACTTTTCGCACTTGTGTTAGTGTTGAAAAACCACTTTTCGCACTTGTGTTAGTGTTGAAAAACCACTTTTCGCACTTGTGTTAGTGTTGAAAAACCACTTTTCGCACTTGTGTTGGTGCAGGAAACCACTTTTGCACTTGTATTAGTGTGGAAAAAACCACTTTTCGCACTTGTGTTAGTGTTGAAAAACCACTTTTCGCACTTGTGTTAGTGTTGAAAAACCACTTTTCGCACTTGTGTTAGTGTTGAAAAACCACTTTTCGCACTTGTGTTAGTGTTGAAAAACCACTTTTCGCACTTGTGTTCGTGTTGAAAAACCACTTTTCGCACTTGTGTTAGTGTTGAAAAACCACTTTTCGCACTTGTGTTGGTGCACGAAACCACTTTTGCACTTGTATTAGTGTGGAAAAACCACTTTTCGCACTTGTGTTAGTGTTGAAAAACCACTTTTCGCACTTGTGTTGGTGCAGGAAACCACTTTTGCACTTGTATTAGTGTGGAAAAACCACTTTTCGCACTTGTGTTAGTGTTGAAAAACCACTTTTCGCCCTTGTGTTAGTGTTGAAAAACCACTTTTCGCACTTGTGTTGGTGCAGGAAACCACTTTTGCACTTGTATTAGTGTGGAAAAACCACTTTTCGCACTTGTGTTAGTGTTGAAAAACCACTTTTCACACTTGTGTTGGTGCAGGAAACCACTTTTGCACTTGTATTAGTGTGGAAAAACCACTTTTCGCACTTGTGTTAGTGTTGGAAAACCACTTTTCGCACTTGTGTTAGTGTTGAAAAACCACTTTTCGCACTTGTGTTGGTGCAGGAAACCACTTTTGCACTTGTATTAGTGTGGAAAAACCACTTTTCGCACTTGTGTTAGTGTTGAAAAACCACTTTTCGCACTTGTGTTAGTGTTGAAAAACCACTTTTCGCACTTGTGTTGGTGCAGGAAACCACTTTTGCACTTGTATTAGTGTGGAAAAAACACGTTTTGCACTTGTGATAGTGTTGAAAAACCACTTTTCGCACTTGTGTTAGTGTTGAAAAACCACTTTTCGCACTTGTGTTGGTGCAGGAAACCACTTTTGCACTTGTATTAGTGTGGAAAAAACACTTTTTGCACTTGTGATAGTGTTGAGAAACCACTTTTCGCACTTGTGTTAGTGTTGAAAAACCACTTTTCGCACTTGCGTTAGTGTTTAAAAACCACTTTTCGCACTTGTGTTTGTGTTGAAAAACCACTTTTCACACATGTGTTGGTGCAGGAAACCACTTTTGCACTTGTATTAGTGTGGAAAAACCACTTTTCGCACTTGCATTAGTGTTGAAAAACCACTTTTCGCACTTGTGTTGGTGCAGGAAACCACTTTTGCACTTGTATTAGTGTGGAAAAACCACTTTTCGCACTTGTGTTAGTGTTGAAAAACCACTTTTCGCACTTGTGTTGGTGCAGGAAACCACTTTTGCACTTGTATTAGTGTGGAAAAACCACTTTTCGCACTTGTGTTAGTGTTGAAAAACCACTTTTCGCACTTGTGTTAGTGTTGAAAAACCACTTTTCGCACTTGTGTTAGTGTTGAAAAACCACTTTTCGCACTTGTGTTAGTGTTGAAAAACCACTTTTCGCACTTGCGTTAGTGTTGAAAAACCACTTTTCGCACTTGTGTTAGTGTTGAAAAACCACTTTTCGCACTTGTGTTAGTGTTGAAAAACCACTTTTCGCACTTGTGTTAGTGTTGAAAAACCACTTTTCGCACTTGTGTTGGTGCAGGAAACCACTTTTGCACTTGTATTAGTGTGGAAAAAACCACTTTTCGCACTTGTGTTAGTGTTGAAAAACCACTTTTCGCACTTGTGTTAGTGTTGAAAAACCACTTTTCGCACTTGTGTTAGTGTTGAAAAACCACTTTTCGCACTTGTGTT
>NW_027619020.1:0-55046 GCF_964187855.1 Myxine glutinosa
ACTTTTTGCACTTGTGTTGGTGCAGGAAACCACTTTTGCACTTGTATTAGTGTGGAAAAACCACTTTTCGCACTTGTGATAGTGTTGAAAAACCACTTTTCGCAGTTGTGTTAGTGTTGAAAAACCACTTTTCGCACTTGTGTTGGTGCAGGAAACCACTTTTGCACTTGTATTAGTGTGGAAAAAACACTTTTTGCACTTGTGTTAGTGTTGATAAACCACTTTTCGCACTTGTGTTAGTGTAGAAAAACCACTTTTCGCACTTGTGTTAGTGTTGAAAAACCACTTTTCGCACTTGTGTTGGTGCAGGAAACCACTTTTGCACTTGTATTGGTGTGGAAAAAACACTTTTTGCACTTGTGATAGTGTTGAAAAACCATTTTTCGCACTTGTGTTAGTGTTGAAAAACCACTTTTCGCACTTGTGTTGGTGCAGGAAACCACTTTTGCACTTGTATTAGTGTGGAAAAAACACTTTTCGCACTTGTGTTAGTGTTGAAAAACCACTTTTCGCACTTGTGTTAGTGTTGAAAACCCACTTTTCGCACTTGTGTTAGTGTTGAAAAACCACTTTTCGCACTTGTGTTAGTGTTGAAAAACCACTTTTCGCACTTGTGTTGGTGCAGGAAACCACTTTTGCACTTGTATTGGTGTGGAAAAACCACTTTTCGCACTTGTGTTAGTGTTGAAAACCCACTTTTCGCACTTGTGTTGGTGCAGGAAACCACTTTTGCACTTGTATTAGTGTGGAAAAACCACTTTTCGCACTTGTATTGGTGCAGGAAACCACTTTTGTACTTGTATTAGTGTGGAAAAAACACTTTTTGCACTTGTGATAGTGTGGAAAAACCACTTTTCGCACTTGTGTTAGTGTTGAAAAACCACTTTTTGCACTTGTGTTGGTGCAGGAAACCACTTTTGCACTTGTATTAGTGTGGAAAAACCACTTTTCGCACTTGTGATAGTGTTGAAAAACCACTTTTCGCAGTTGTGTTAGTGTTGAAAAACCACTTTTCGCACTTGTGTTGGTGCAGGAAACCACTTTTGCACTTGTATTAGTGTGGAAAAAACACTTTTTGCACTTGTGTTAGTGTTGATAAACCACTTTTCGCACTTGTGTTAGTGTAGAAAAACCACTTTTCGCACTTGTGTTAGTGTTGAAAAACCACTTTTCGCACTTGTGTTGGTGCAGGAAACCACTTTTGCACTTGTATTAGTGTGGAAAAAACACTTTTTGCACTTGTGATAGTGTTGAAAAACCACTTTTTGCACTTGTGTTAGTGTTGAAAAACCACTTTTCGCACTTGTGTTAGTGTTGAAAAACCACTTTTCGCACTTGTGTTGGTGCAGGAAACCACTTTTGCACTTGTATTAGTGTGGAAAAACCACTTTTCGCACTTGTGTTAGTGTTGAAAAACCACTTTTCGCACTTGTGTTGGTGCAGGATACCATTTTTGCACTTGTATTAGTGTGGAAAAAACACTTTTTGCACTTGTGATAGTGTTGAAAAACCACTTTTCGCACTTGTGTTAGTGTTGAAAAACCACTTTTCGCACTTGTGTTGGTGCAGGAAACCACTTTTGCACTTTTATTAGTGTGGAAAAAACACTTTTTGCACTTGTGATAGCGTTGAAAAACCACTTTTCGCACTTGTGTTAGTGTTGAAAAACCACTTTTCGCACTTGTGTTGGTGCAGGAAACCACTTTTGCACTTGTATTAGTGTGGAAAAAACACTTTTCGCACTTGTGTTAGTGTTGAAAACCACTTTTTGCACTTGTGTTGGTGCAGGAAACCACTTTTGCACTTGTATTAGTGTGGAAAAAACACTTTTTGCACTTGTGATAGTGTTGAAAAACCACTTTTCGCACATGTGTTAGTGTTGAAAAACCACTTTTCGCACTTGTGTTGGTGCAGGAAACCACTTTTGCATTTGTATTAGTGTGGAAAAACCACTTTTCACACTTGTGTTAGTGTTGAAAAACCACTTTTTGCACTTGTATTGGTGCAGGAAACCACTTTTGCACTTGTATTAGTGTGGAAAAACCACTTTTCGCACTTGTGATAGTGTTGAAAAACCACTTTTCGCAGTTGTGTTAGTGTTGAAAAACCACTTTTCGCACTTGTGTTGGTGCAGGAAACCACTTTTGCACTTGTATTAGTGTGGAAAAAACACTTTTTGCACTTGTGTTAGTGTTGATAAACCACTTTTCGCACTTGTGTTAGTGTAGAAAAACCACTTTTCGCACTTGTGTTAGTGTTGAAAAACCACTTTTCGCACTTGTGTTGGTGCAGGAAACCACTTTTGCACTTGTATTGGTGTGGAAAAAACACTTTTTGCACTTGTGATAGTGTTGAAAAACCATTTTTCGCACTTGTGTTAGTGTTGAAAAACCACTTTTCGCACTTGTGTTGGTGCAGGAAACCACTTTTGCACTTGTATTAGTGTGGAAAAAACACTTTTCGCACTTGTGTTAGTGTTGAAAAACCACTTTTCGCACTTGTGTTAGTGTTGAAAACCCACTTTTCGCACTTGTGTTAGTGTTGAAAAACCACTTTTCGCACTTGTGTTAGTGTTGAAAAACCACTTTTCGCACTTGTGTTGGTGCAGGAAACCACTTTTGCACTTGTATTAGTGTGGAAAAACCACTTTTCGCACTTGTGTTAGTGTTGAAAAACCACTTTTCGCACTTGTGTTGGTGCAGGAAACCACTTTTGCACTTGTATTAGTGTGGAAAAACCACTTTTCGCACTTGTATTGGTGCAGGAAACCACTTTTGTACTTGTATTAGTGTGGAAAAAACACTTTTTGCACTTGTGATAGTGTGGAAAAACCACTTTTCGCACTTGTGTTAGTGTTGAAAAACCACTTTTTGCACTTGTGTTGGTGCAGGAAACCACTTTTGCACTTGTATTAGTGTGGAAAAACCACTTTTCGCACTTGTGATAGTGTTGAAAAACCACTTTTCGCAGTTGTGTTAGTGTTGAAAAACCACTTTTCGCACTTGTGTTGGTGCAGGAAACCACTTTTGCACTTGTATTAGTGTGGAAAAAACACTTTTTGCACTTGTGTTAGTGTTGATAAACCACTTTTCGCACTTGTGTTAGTGTAGAAAAACCACTTTTCGCACTTGTGTTAGTGTTGAAAAACCACTTTTCGCACTTGTGTTGGTGCAGGAAACCACTTTTGCACTTGTATTAGTGTGGAAAAAACACTTTTCGCACTTGTGTTAGTGTTGAAAACCACTTTTTGCACTTGTGTTGGTGCAGGAAACCACTTTTGCACTTGTATTAGTGTGGAAAAAACACTTTTTGCACTTGTGATAGTGTTGAAAAACCACTTTTCGCACATGTGTTAGTGTTGAAAAACCACTTTTCGCACTTGTGTTGGTGCAGGAAACCACTTTTGCATTTGTATTAGTGTGGAAAAACCACTTTTCACACTTGTGTTAGTGTTGAAAAACCACTTTTTGCACTTGTGTTGGTGCAGGAAACCACTTTTGCACTTGTATTAGTGTGGAAAAACCACTTTTCGCACTTGTGATAGTGTTGAAAAACCACTTTTCGCAGTTGTGTTAGTGTTGAAAAACCACTTTTCGCACTTGTGTTGGTGCAGGAAACCACTTTTGCACTTGTATTAGTGTGGAAAAAACACTTTTTGCACTTGTGTTAGTGTTGATAAACCACTTTTCGCACTTGTGTTAGTGTAGAAAAACCACTTTTCGCACTTGTGTTAGTGTTGAAAAACCACTTTTCGCACTTGTGTTGGTGCAGGAAACCACTTTTGCACTTGTATTGGTGTGGAAAAAACACTTTTTGCACTTGTGATAGTGTTGAAAAACCATTTTTCGCACTTGTGTTAGTGTTGAAAAACCACTTTTCACACTTGTGTTGGTGCAGGAAACCACTTTTGCACTTGTATTAGTGTGGAAAAAACACTTTTCGCACTTGTGTTAGTGTTGAAAAACCACTTTTCGCACTTGTGTTAGTGTTGAAAACCCACTTTTCGCACTTGTGTTAGTGTTGAAAAACCACTTTTCGCACTTGTGTTAGTGTTGAAAAACCACTTTTCGCACTTGTGTTGGTGCAGGAAACCACTTTTGCACTTGTATTAGTGTGGAAAAACCACTTTTCGCACTTGTGTTAGTGTTGAAAAACCACTTTTCGCACTTGTGTTGGTGCAGGAAACCACTTTTGCACTTGTATTAGTGTGGAAAAACCACTTTTCGCACTTGTATTGGTGCAGGAAACCACTTTTGTACTTGTATTAGTGTGGAAAAAACACTTTTTGCACTTGTGATAGTGTGGAAAAACCACTTTTCGCACTTGTGTTAGTGTTGAAAAACCACTTTTTGCACTTGTGTTGGTGCAGGAAACCACTTTTGCACTTGTATTAGTGTGGAAAAACCACTTTTCGCACTTGTGATAGTGTTGAAAAACCACTTTTCGCAGTTGTGTTAGTGTTGAAAAACCACTTTTCGCACTTGTGTTGGTGCAGGAAACCACTTTTGCACTTGTATTAGTGTGGAAAAAACACTTTTTGCACTTGTGTTAGTGTTGATAAACCACTTTTCGCACTTGTGTTAGTGTAGAAAAACCACTTTTCGCACTTGTGTTAGTGTTGAAAAACCACTTTTCGCACTTGTGTTGGTGCAGGAAACCACTTTTGCACTTGTATTGGTGTGGAAAAAACACTTTTTGCACTTGTGATAGTGTTGAAAAACCATTTTTCGCACTTGTGTTAGTGTTGAAAAACCACTTTTCGCACTTGTGTTGGTGCAGGAAACCACTTTTGCACTTGAATTAGTGTGGAAAAAACACTTTTCGCACTTGTGTTAGTGTTGAAAAACCACTTTTCGCACTTGTGTTAGTGTTGAAAAACCACTTTTCGCACTTGTGTTAGTGTTGAAAAACCACTTTTCGCACTTGTGTTAGTGTTGAAAAACCACTTTTCGCACTTGTGTTGGTGCAGGAAACCACTTTTGCACTTGTATTATTGTGGAAAAAACACTTTTTGCACTTGTGATAGTGTTGAAAAACCACTTTTCGCACTTGTGTTAGTGTCGAAAAACCACTTTTCGCACTTGTGTTGGTGCAGGAAACCACTTTTGCACTTGTATTAGTGTGGAAAAAACACTTTTTGCACTTGTGATAGTGCTGAAAAACCACTTTTCGCACTTGTGTTGGTGCAGGAAACCACTTTTGCACTTGTATTAGTGTGGAAAAAACACTTTTTGCACTTGTGTTAGTGTTGAAAAACCACTTTTCGCACTTGTGTTGGTGCAGGAAACCACTTTTGCACTTGTATTAGTGTGGAAAAACCACTTTTCGCACTTGTGTTAGTGTTGAAAAACCACTTTTCGCACTTGTGTTGGTGCAGGAAACCACTTTTGCACTTGTATTAGTGTGGAAAAACCACTTTTCGCACTTGTATTGGTGCAGGAAACCACTTTTGTACTTGTATTAGTGTGGAAAAAACACTTTTTGCACTTGTGATAGTGTGGAAAAACCACTTTTCGCACTTGTGTTAGTGTTGAAAAACCACTTTTTGCACTTGTGTTGGTGCAGGAAACCACTTTTGCACTTGTATTAGTGTGGAAAAACCACTTTTCGCACTTGTGATAGTGTTGAAAAACCACTTTTCGCAGTTGTGTTAGTGTTGAAAAACCACTTTTCGCACTTGTGTTGGTGCAGGAAACCACTTTTGCACTTGTATTAGTGTGGAAAAAACACTTTTTGCACTTGTGTTAGTGTTGATAAACCACTTTTCGCACTTGTGTTAGTGTAGAAAAACCACTTTTCGCACTTGTGTTAGTGTTGAAAAACCACTTTTCGCACTTGTGTTGGTGCAGGAAACCACTTTTGCACTTGTATTAGTGTGGAAAAAACACTTTTTGCACTTGTGATAGTGTTGAAAAACCACTTTTTGCACTTGTGTTAGTGTTGAAAAACCACTTTTCGCACTTGTGTTAGTGTTGAAAAACCACTTTTCGCACTTGTGTTGGTGCAGGAAACCACTTTTGCACTTGTATTAGTGTGGAAAAACCACTTTTCGCACTTGTGTTAGTGTTGAAAAACCACTTTTCGCACTTGTGTTGGTGCAGGATACCATTTTTGCACTTGTATTAGTGTGGAAAAAACACTTTTTGCACTTGTGATAGTGTTGAAAAACCACTTTTCGCACTTGTGTTAGTGTTGAAAAACCACTTTTCGCACTTGTGTTGGTGCAGGAAACCACTTTTGCACTTTTATTAGTGTGGAAAAAACACTTTTTGCACTTGTGATAGCGTTGAAAAACCACTTTTCGCACTTGTGTTAGTGTTGAAAAACCACTTTTCGCACTTGTGTTGGTGCAGGAAACCACTTTTGCACTTGTATTAGTGTGGAAAAAACACTTTTCGCACTTGTGTTAGTGTTGAAAACCACTTTTTGCACTTGTGTTGGTGCAGGAAACCACTTTTGCACTTGTATTAGTGTGGAAAAAACACTTTTTGCACTTGTGATAGTGTTGAAAAACCACTTTTCGCACATGTGTTAGTGTTGAAAAACCACTTTTCGCACTTGTGTTGGTGCAGGAAACCACTTTTGCATTTGTATTAGTGTGGAAAAACCACTTTTCACACTTGTGTTAGTGTTGAAAAACCACTTTTTGCACTTGTGTTGGTGCAGGAAACCACTTTTGCACTTGTATTAGTGTGGAAAAACCACTTTTCGCACTTGTGATAGTGTTGAAAAACCACTTTTCGCAGTTGTGTTAGTGTTGAAAAACCACTTTTCGCACTTGTGTTGGTGCAGGAAACCACTTTTGCACTTGTATTAGTGTGGAAAAAACACTTTTTGCACTTGTGTTAGTGTTGATAAACCACTTTTCGCACTTGTGTTAGTGTAGAAAAACCACTTTTCGCACTTGTGTTAGTGTTGAAAAACCACTTTTCGCACTTGTGTTGGTGCAGGAAACCACTTTTGCACTTGTATTGGTGTGGAAAAAACACTTTTTGCACTTGTGATAGTGTTGAAAAACCATTTTTCGCACTTGTGTTAGTGTTGAAAAACCACTTTTCGCACTTGTGTTGGTGCAGGAAACCACTTTTGCACTTGTATTAGTGTGGAAAAAACACTTTTCGCACTTGTGTTAGTGTTGAAAAAACACTTTTCGCACTTGTGTTAGTGTTGAAAACCCACTTTTCGCACTTGTGTTAGTGTTGAAAAACCACTTTTCGCACTTGTGTTAGTGTTGAAAAACCACTTTTCGCACTTGTGTTGGTGCAGGAAACCACTTTTGCACTTGTATTAGTGTGGAAAAACCACTTTTCGCACTTGTGTTAGTGTTGAAAAACCACTTTTCGCACTTGTGTTGGTGCAGGAAACCACTTTTGCACTTGTATTAGTGTGGAAAAACCACTTTTCGCACTTGTATTGGTGCAGGAAACCACTTTTGTACTTGTATTAGTGTGGAAAAAACACTTTTTGCACTTGTGATAGTGTGGAAAAACCACTTTTCGCACTTGTGTTAGTGTTGAAAAACCACTTTTTGCACTTGTGTTGGTGCAGGAAACCACTTTTGCACTTGTATTAGTGCGGAAAAACCACTTTTCGCACTTGTGATAGTGTTGAAAAACCACTTTTCGCAGTTGTGTTAGTGTTGAAAAACCACTTTTCGCACTTGTGTTGGTGCAGGAAACCACTTTTGCACTTGTATTAGTGTGGAAAAAACACTTTTTGCACTTGTGTTAGTGTTGATAAACCACTTTTCGCACTTGTGTTAGTGTAGAAAAACCACTTTTCGCACTTGTGTTAGTGTTGAAAAACCACTTTTCGCACTTGTGTTGGTGCAGGAAACCACTTTTGCACTTGTATTAGTGTGGAAAAAACACTTTTCGCACTTGTGTTAGTGTTGAAAACCACTTTTTGCACTTGTGTTGGTGCAGGAAACCACTTTTGCACTTGTATTAGTGTGGAAAAAACACTTTTTGCACTTGTGATAGTGTTGAAAAACCACTTTTCGCACATGTGTTAGTGTTGAAAAACCACTTTTCGCACTTGTGTTGGTGCAGGAAACCACTTTTGCATTTGTATTAGTGTGGAAAAACCACTTTTCACACTTGTGTTAGTGTTGAAAAACCACTTTTTGCACTTGTGTTGGTGCAGGAAACCACTTTTGCACTTGTATTAGTGTGGAAAAACCACTTTTCACACTTGTGATAGTGTTGAAAAACCACTTTTCGCAGTTGTGTTAGTGTTGAAAAACCACTTTTCGCACTTGTGTTGGTGCAGGAAACCACTTTTGCACTTGTATTAGTGTGGAAAAAACACTTTTTGCACTTGTGTTAGTGTTGATAAACCACTTTTCGCACTTGTGTTAGTGTAGAAAAACCACTTTTCGCACTTGTGTTAGTGTTGAAAAACCACTTTTCGCACTTGTGTTGGTGCAGGAAACCACTTTTGCACTTGTATTGGTGTGGAAAAAACACTTTTTGCACTTGTGATAGTGTTGAAAAACCATTTTTCGCACTTGTGTTAGTGTTGAAAAACCACTTTTCGCACTTGTGTTGGTGCAGGAAACCACTTTTGCACTTGTATTAGTGTGGAAAAAACACTTTTCGCACTTGTGTTAGTGTTGAAAAACCACTTTTCGCACTTGTGTTAGTGTTGAAAACCCACTTTTCGCACTTGTGTTAGTGTTGAAAAACCACTTTTCGCACTTGTGTTAGTGTTGAAAAACCACTTTTCGCACTTGTGTTGGTGCAGGAAACCACTTTTGCACTTGTATTAGTGTGGAAAAACCACTTTTCGCACTTGTGTTAGTGTTGAAAAACCACTTTTCGCACTTGTGTTGGTGCAGGAAACCACTTTTGCACTTGTATTAGTGTGGAAAAACCACTTTTCGCACTTGTATTGGTGCAGGAAACCACTTTTGTACTTGTATTAGTGTGGAAAAAACACTTTTTGCACTTGTGATAGTGTGGAAAAACCACTTTTCGCACTTGTGTTAGTGTTGAAAAACCACTTTTTGCACTTGTGTTGGTGCAGGAAACCACTTTTGCACTTGTATTAGTGTGGAAAAACCACTTTTCGCACTTGTGATAGTGTTGAAAAACCACTTTTCGCAGTTGTGTTAGTGTTGAAAAACCACTTTTCGCACTTGTGTTGGTGCAGGAAACCACTTTTGCACTTGTATTAGTGTGGAAAAAACACTTTTTGCACTTGTGTTAGTGTTGATAAACCACTTTTCGCACTTGTGTTAGTGTAGAAAAACCACTTTTCGCACTTGTGTTAGTGTTGAAAAACCACTTTTCGCACTTGTGTTGGTGCAGGAAACCACTTTTGCACTTGTATTGGTGTGGAAAAAACACTTTTTGCACTTGTGATAGTGTTGAAAAACCATTTTTCGCACTTGTGTTAGTGTTGAAAAACCACTTTTCGCACTTGTGTTGGTGCAGGAAACCACTTTTGCACTTGTATTAGTGTGGAAAAAACACTTTTCGCACTTGTGTTAGTGTTGAAAAACCACTTTTCGCACTTGTGTTAGTGTTGAAAAACCACTTTTCGCACTTGTGTTAGTGTTGAAAAACCACTTTTCGCACTTGTGTTAGTGTTGAAAAACCACTTTTCGCACTTGTGTTGGTGCAGGAAACCACTTTTGCACTTGTATTATTGTGGAAAAAACACTTTTTGCACTTGTGATAGTGTTGAAAAACCACTTTTCGCACTTGTGTTAGTGTCGAAAAACCACTTTTCGCACTTGTGTTGGTGCAGGAAACCACTTTTGCACTTGTATTAGTGTGGAAAAAACACTTTTTGCACTTGTGATAGTGCTGAAAAACCACTTTTTGCACTTGTGTTAGTGTTGAAAAACCACTTTTCGCACTTGTGTTAGTGTTGAAAAACCACTTTTCGCACTTGTGTTGGTGCAGGAAACCACTTTTGCACTTGTATTAGTGTGGAAAAACCACTTTTCGCACTTGTGTTAGTGTTGAAAAACCACTTTTCGCACTTGTGTTAGTGTTGAAAAACCACTTTTCGCACTTGTGTTGGTGCAGGATACCATTTTTGCACTTGTATTAGTGTGGAAAAAACACTTTTTGCACTTGTGATAGTGTTGAAAAACCACTTTTCGCACTTGTGTTAGTGTTGAAAAACCACTTTTCGCACTTGTGTTGGTGCAGGAAACCACTTTTGCACTTTTATTAGTGTGGAAAAAACACTTTTTGCACTTGTGATAGCGTTGAAAAACCACTTTTCGCACTTGTGTTAGTGTTGAAAAACCACTTTTCGCACTTGTGTTGGTGCAGGAAACCACTTTTGCACTTGTATTAGTGTGGAAAAACCACTTTTCGCACTTGTGTTAGTATTGAAAAACCACTTTTCGCACTTGTGTTAGTGTTGAAAAACCACTTTTCGCACTTGTGTTGGTGCAGGAAACCACTTTTGCACTTGTATTAGTGTGGAAAAAACACTTTTCGCACTTGTGTTAGTGTTGAAAACCACTTTTTGCACTTGTGTTGGTGCAGGAAACCACTTTTGCACTTGTATTAGTGTGGAAAAAACACTTTTTGCACTTGTGATAGTGTTGAAAAACCACTTTTCGCACATGTGTTAGTGTTGAAAAACCACTTTTCGCACTTGTGTTGGTGCAGGAAACCACTTTTGCATTTGTATTAGTGTGGAAAAACCACTTTTCGCACTTGTGTTAGTGTTGAAAAACCACTTTTGCACTTGTGTTGGTGCAGGAAACCACTTTTGCACTTGTATTAGTGTGGAAAAACCACTGTTCGCACTTGTGATAGTGTTGAAAAACCACTTTTCGCAGTTGTGTTAGTGTTGAAAAACCACTTTTCGCACTTGTGTTGGTGCAGGAAACCACTTTTGCACTTGTATTAGTGTGGAAAAAACACTTTTTGCACTTGTGTTAGTGTTGATAAACCACTTTTCGCACTTGTGTTAGTGTAGAAAAACCACTTTTCGCACTTGTGTTAGTGTTGAAAAACCACTTTTCGCACTTGTGTTGGTGCAGGAAACCACTTTTGCACTTGTATTGGTGTGGAAAAAACACTTTTTGCACTTGTGATAGTGTTGAAAAACCATTTTTCGCACTTGTGTTCGTGTTGAAAAACCACTTTTCGCACTTGTGTTAGTGTTGAAAAACCACTTTTCGCACTTGTGTTAGTGTTGAAAAACCACTTTTTGCACCTGTGTTAGTGTTGAAAAACCACTTTTCGCACTTGTGTTAGTGTTGAAAAACCACTTTTCGCACTTGTGTTGGTGCAGGAAACCACTTTTGCACTTGTATTATTGTGGAAAAAACACTTTTTGCACTTGTGATAGTGTTGAAAAACCACTTTTCG
Organism: Myxine glutinosa; assembly: GCF_964187855.1. Taxonomy (NCBI): domain Eukaryota; kingdom Metazoa; phylum Chordata; class Myxini; order Myxiniformes; family Myxinidae; genus Myxine; species Myxine glutinosa. Next base: position 11,343 of record NW_027619020.1, read on the forward strand.
CACTTGTGTTAGTGTTGAAAAACCATTTTTCGCACTTGTGTTCGTGTTGAAAAACCACTTTTCGCACTTGTGTTAGTGTTGAAAAACCACTTTTCGCACTTGTGTTAGTGTTGAAAAACCACTTTTTGCACCTGTGTTAGTGTTGAAAAACCACTTTTCGCACTTGTGTTAGTGTTGAAAAACCACTTTTCGCACTTGTGTTGGTGCAGGAAACCACTTTTGCACTTGTATTAGTGTGGAAAAAACACTTTTTGCACTTGTGATAGTGTTGAAAAACCACTTTTCGCACATGTGTTAGTGTTGAAAAACCACTTTTCGCACTTGTGTTGGTGCAGGAAACCACTTTTGCATTTGTATTAGTGTGGAAAAACCACTTTTCACACTTGTGTTAGTGTTGAAAAACCACTTTTTGCACTTGTGTTGGTGCAGGAAACCACTTTTGCACTTGTATTAGTGTGGAAAAACCACTTTTCGCACTTGTGATAGTGTTGAAAAACCACTTTTCGCAGTTGTGTTAGTGTTGAAAAACCACTTTTCGCACTTGTGTTGGTGCAGGAAACCACTTTTGCACTTGTATTAGTGTGGAAAAAACACTTTTTGCACTTGTGTTAGTGTTGATAAACCACTTTTCGCACTTGTGTTAGTGTAGAAAAACCACTTTTCGCACTTGTGTTAGTGTTGAAAAACCACTTTTCGCACTTGTGTTGGTGCAGGAAACCACTTTTGCACTTGTATTGGTGTGGAAAAAACACTTTTTGCACTTGTGATAGTGTTGAAAAACCATTTTTCGCACTTGTGTTAGTGTTGAAAAACCACTTTTCGCACTTGTGTTGGTGCAGGAAACCACTTTTGCACTTGTATTAGTGTGGAAAAAACACTTTTCGCACTTGTGTTAGTGTTGAAAAACCACTTTTCGCACTTGTGTTAGTGTTGAAAACCCACTTTTCGCACTTGTGTTAGTGTTGAAAAACCACTTTTCGCACTTGTGTTAGTGTTGAAAAACCACTTTTCGCACTTGTGTTGGTGCAGGAAACCACTTTTGCACTTGTATTAGTGTGGAAAAACCACTTTTCGCACTTGTGTTAGTGTTGAAAAACCACTTTTCGCACTTGTGTTGGTGCAGGAAACCACTTTTGCACTTGTATTAGTGTGGAAAAACCACTTTTCGCACTTGTATTGGTGCAGGAAACCACTTTTGTACTTGTATTAGTGTGGAAAAAACACTTTTTGCACTTGTGATAGTGTGGAAAAACCACTTTTCGCACTTGTGTTAGTGTTGAAAAACCACTTTTTGCACTTGTGTTGGTGCAGGAAACCACTTTTGCACTTGTATTAGTGTGGAAAAACCACTTTTCGCACTTGTGATAGTGTTGAAAAACCACTTTTCGCAGTTGTGTTAGTGTTGAAAAACCACTTTTCGCACTTGTGTTGGTGCAGGAAACCACTTTTGCACTTGTATTAGTGTGGAAAAAACACTTTTTGCACTTGTGTTAGTGTTGATAAACCACTTTTCGCACTTGTGTTAGTGTAGAAAAACCACTTTTCGCACTTGTGTTAGTGTTGAAAAACCACTTTTCGCACTTGTGTTGGTGCAGGAAACCACTTTTGCACTTGTATTAGTGTGGAAAAAACACTTTTCGCACTTGTGTTAGTGTTGAAAACCACTTTTTGCACTTGTGTTGGTGCAGGAAACCACTTTTGCACTTGTATTAGTGTGGAAAAAACACTTTTTGCACTTGTGATAGTGTTGAAAAACCACTTTTCGCACATGTGTTAGTGTTGAAAAACCACTTTTCGCACTTGTGTTGGTGCAGGAAACCACTTTTGCATTTGTATTAGTGTGGAAAAACCACTTTTCACACTTGTGTTAGTGTTGAAAAACCACTTTTTGCACTTGTGTTGGTGCAGGAAACCACTTTTGCACTTGTATTAGTGTGGAAAAACCACTTTTCACACTTGTGATAGTGTTGAAAAACCACTTTTCGCAGTTGTGTTAGTGTTGAAAAACCACTTTTCGCACTTGTGTTGGTGCAGGAAACCACTTTTGCACTTGTATTAGTGTGGAAAAAACACTTTTTGCACTTGTGTTAGTGTTGATAAACCACTTTTCGCACTTGTGTTAGTGTAGAAAAACCACTTTTCGCACTTGTGTTAGTGTTGAAAAACCACTTTTCGCACTTGTGTTGGTGCAGGAAACCACTTTTGCACTTGTATTGGTGTGGAAAAAACACTTTTTGCACTTGTGATAGTGTTGAAAAACCATTTTTCGCACTTGTGTTAGTGTTGAAAAACCACTTTTCGCACTTGTGTTGGTGCAGGAAACCACTTTTGCACTTGTATTAGTGTGGAAAAAACACTTTTCGCACTTGTGTTAGTGTTGAAAAACCACTTTTCGCACTTGTGTTAGTGTTGAAAACCCACTTTTCGCACTTGTGTTAGTGTTGAAAAACCACTTTTCGCACTTGTGTTAGTGTTGAAAAACCACTTTTCGCACTTGTGTTGGTGCAGGAAACCACTTTTGCACTTGTATTAGTGTGGAAAAACCACTTTTCGCACTTGTGTTAGTGTTGAAAAACCACTTTTCGCACTTGTGTTGGTGCAGGAAACCACTTTTGCACTTGTATTAGTGTGGAAAAACCACTTTTCGCACTTGTATTGGTGCAGGAAACCACTTTTGTACTTGTATTAGTGTGGAAAAAACACTTTTTGCACTTGTGATAGTGTGGAAAAACCACTTTTCGCACTTGTGTTAGTGTTGAAAAACCACTTTTTGCACTTGTGTTGGTGCAGGAAACCACTTTTGCACTTGTATTAGTGTGGAAAAACCACTTTTCGCACTTGTGATATTGTTGAAAAACCACTTTTCGCAGTTGTGTTAGTGTTGAAAAACCACTTTTCGCACTTGTGTTGGTGCAGGAAACCACTTTTGCACTTGTATTAGTGTGGAAAAAACACTTTTTGCACTTGTTAGTGTTGATAAACCACTTTTCGCACTTGTGTTAGTGTAGAAAAACCACTTTTCGCACTTGTGTTAGTGTTGAAAAACCACTTTTCGCACTTGTGTTGGTGCAGGAAACCACTTTTGCACTTGTATTGGTGTGGAAAAAACACTTTTTGCACTTGTGATAGTGTTGAAAAACCATTTTTCGCACTTGTGTTAGTGTTGAAAAACCACTTTTCGCACTTGTGTTGGTGCAGGAAACCACTTTTGCACTTGTATTAGTGTGGAAAAAACACTTTTCGCACTTGTGTTAGTGTTGAAAAACCACTTTTCGCACTTGTGTTAGTGTTGAAAAACCACTTTTCGCACTTGTGTTAGTGTTGAAAAACCACTTTTCGCACTTGTGTTAGTGTTGAAAAACCACTTTTCGCACTTGTGTTGGTGCAGGAAACCACTTTTGCACTTGTATTATTGTGGAAAAAACACTTTTTGCACTTGTGATAGTGTTGAAAAACCACTTTTCGCACTTGTGTTAGTGTCGAAAAACCACTTTTCGCACTTGTGTTGGTGCAGGAAACCACTTTTGCACTTGTATTAGTGTGGAAAAAACACTTTTTGCACTTGTGATAGTGCTGAAAAACCACTTTTTGCACTTGTGTTAGTGTTGAAAAACCACTTTTCGCACTTGTGTTAGTGTTGAAAAACCACTTTTCGCACTTGTGTTGGTGCAGGAAACCACTTTTGCACTTGTATTAGTGTGGAAAAACCACTTTTCGCACTTGTATTAGTGTTGAAAAACCACTTTTCGCACTTGTGTTAGTGTTGAAAAACCACTTTTCGCACTTGTGTTGGTGCAGGATACCATTTTTGCACTTGTATTAGTGTGGAAAAAACACTTTTTGCACTTGTGATAGTGTTGAAAAACCACTTTTCGCACTTGTGTTAGTGTTGAAAAACCACTTTTCGCACTTGTGTTGGTGCAGGAAACCACTTTTGCACTTTTATTAGTGTGGAAAAAACACTTTTTGCACTTGTGATAGCGTTGAAAAACCACTTTTCGCACTTGTGTTAGTGTTGAAAAACCACTTTTCGCACTTGTGTTGGTGCAGGAAACCACTTTTGCACTTGTATTAGTGTGGAAAAACCACTTTTCGCACTTGTGTTAGTATTGAAAAACCACTTTTCGCACTTGTGTTAGTGTTGAAAAACCACTTTTCGCACTTGTGTTGGTGCAGGAAACCACTTTTGCACTTGTATTAGTGTGGAAAAAACACTTTTCGCACTTGTGTTAGTGTTGAAAACCACTTTTTGCACTTGTGTTGGTGCAGGAAACCACTTTTGCACTTGTATTAGTGTGGAAAAAACACTTTTTGCACTTGTGATAGTGTTGAAAAACCACTTTTCGCACATGTGTTAGTGTTGAAAAACCACTTTTCGCACTTGTGTTGGTGCAGGAAACCACTTTTGCATTTGTATTAGTGTGGAAAAACCACTTTTCGCACTTGTGTTAGTGTTGAAAAACCACTTTTGCACTTGTGTTGGTGCAGGAAACCACTTTTGCACTTGTATTAGTGTGGAAAAACCACTGTTCGCACTTGTGATAGTGTTGAAAAACCACTTTTCGCAGTTGTGTTAGTGTTGAAAAACCACTTTTCGCACTTGTGTTGGTGCAGGAAACCACTTTTGCACTTGTATTAGTGTGGAAAAAACACTTTTTGCACTTGTGTTAGTGTTGATAAACCACTTTTCGCACTTGTGTTAGTGTAGAAAAACCACTTTTCGCACTTGTGTTAGTGTTGAAAAACCACTTTTCGCACTTGTGTTGGTGCAGGAAACCACTTTTGCACTTGTATTGGTGTGGAAAAAACACTTTTTGCACTTGTGATAGTGTTGAAAAACCATTTTTCGCACTTGTGTTCGTGTTGAAAAACCACTTTTCGCACTTGTGTTAGTGTTGAAAAACCACTTTTCGCACTTGTGTTAGTGTTGAAAAACCACTTTTTGCACCTGTGTTAGTGTTGAAAAACCACTTTTCGCACTTGTGTTAGTGTTGAAAAACCACTTTTCGCACTTGTGTTGGTGCAGGAAACCACTTTTGCACTTGTATTATTGTGGAAAAAACACTTTTTGCACTTGTGATAGTGTTGAAAAACCACTTTTCGCACTTGTGTTAGTGTTGAAAAACCACTTTTCGCACTTGTGTTGGTGCAGGAAACCACTTTTGCACTTGTATTAATGTGGAAAAAACACTTTTTGCACTTGTGATAGTGTTGAAAAACCACTTTTTGCACTTGTGTTAGTGTTGAAAAACCACTTTTCGCACTTGTGTTAGTGTTGAAAAACCACTTTTCGCACTTGTGTTGGTGCAGGAAACCACTTTTGCACTTGTATTAGTGTGGAAAAACCACTTTTCGCACTTGTGTTAGTGTTGAAAAACCACTTTTCGCACTTGTGTTAGTGTTGAAAAACCACTTTTCACACTTGTGTTGGTGCAGGAAACCACTTTTGCACTTGTATTCATGTGGAAAAAACACTTTTTGCACTTGTGATAGTGTTGAAAAACCACTTTTTGCACTTGTGTTAGTGTTGAAAAACCACTTTTCGCACTTGTGTTGGTGCAGGAAACCACTTTTGCACTTGTATTAGTGTGGAAAAACCACTTTTCGCACTTGTGTTAGTGTTGAAAAACCACTTTTCGCACTTGTGTTAGTGTTGAAAAACCACTTTTCGCACTTGTGTTGGTGCAGGATACCATTTTTGCACTTGTATTAGTGTGGAAAAAACACTTTTTGCACTTGTGATAGTGTTGAAAAACCACTTTTCGCACTTGTGTTAGTGTTGAAAAACCACTTTTCGCACTTGTGTTGGTGCAGGAAACCACTTTTGCACTTGTATTAGTGTGGAAAAAACACTTTTTGCACTTGTGATAGCGTTGAAAAACCACTTTTCGCACTTGTGTTAGTGTTGAAAAACCACTTTTCGCACTTGTGTTGGTGCAGGAAACCACTTTTGCACTTGTATTAGTGTGGAAAAACCACTTTTCGCACTTGTGTTAGTATTGAAAAACCACTTTTCGCACTTGTGTTAGTGTTGAAAAACCACTTTTCGCACTTGTGTTGGTGCAGGAAACCACTTTTGCACTTGTATTAGTGTGGAAAAAACACTTTTCGCACTTGTGTTAGTGTTGAAAACCACTTTTTGCACTTGTGTTGGTGCAGGAAACCACTTTTGCACTTGTATTAGTGTGGAAAAAACACTTTTTGCACTTGTGATAGTGTTGAAAAACCACTTTTCGCACATGTGTTAGTGTTGAAAAACCACTTTTCGCACTTGTGTTGGTGCAGGAAACCACTTTTGCATTTGTATTAGTGTGGAAAAACCACTTTTCGCACTTGTGTTAGTGTTGAAAAACCACTTTTCGCAGTTGTGTTAGTGTTGAAAAACCACTTTTTGCACTTGTGTTGGTGCAGGAAACCACTTTTGCACTTGTATTAGTGTGGAAAAACCACTTTTCGCACTTGTGATAGTGTTGAAAAACCACTTTTCGCAGTTGTGTTAGTGTTGATAAACCACTTTTCGCACTTGTGTTAGTGTAGAAAAACCACTTTTCGCACTTGTGTTAGTGTTGAAAAAACACTTTTTGCACTTGTGTTGGTGCAGGAAACCACTTTTGCACTTGTATTAGTGTGGAAAAAACACTTTTTGCACTTGTGATAGTGTTGAAAAACCACTTTTCGCACTTGTGTTAGTGTTGAAAAACCACTTTTCGCACTTGTGTTGGTGCAGGAAACCACTTTTGCACTTGTATTGGTGCAGGAAACCACTTTTGCACTTGTGATAGTGTTGAAAAACCATTTTTCGCACTTGTGTTAGTGTTGAAAAACCACTTTTCGCACTTGTGTTGGTGCAGGATACCATTTTTGCACTTGTATTAGTGTGGAAAAAACACTTTTTGCACTTGTGATAGTGTTGAAAAACCACTTTTCGCACTTGTGTTAGTGTTGAAAAACCACTTTTCGCACTTGTGTTAGTGCAGGAAACCACTTTTCGCACTTGTGTTAGTGTTGAAAAACCACTTTTCGCACTTGTGTTGGTGCAGGAAACCACTTTTGCACTTGTATTATTGTGGAAAAAACACTTTTTGCACTTGTGATAGTGTTGAAAAACCACTTTTCGCACTTGTGTTAGTGTTGAAAAACCACTTTTCGCACTTGTGTTGGTGCAGGAAACCACTTTTGCACTTGTATTAGTGTGGAAAAAACACTTTTTGCACTTGTGATAGTGTTGAAAAACCACTTTTTGCACTTGTGTTAGTGTTGAAAAACCACTTTTCGCACTTGTGTTAGTGTTGAAAAACCACTTTTCGCACTTGTGTTGGTGCAGGAAACCACTTTTGCACTTGTATTAGTGTGGAAAAACCACTTTTCGCACTTGTGTTAGTGTTGAAAAACCACTTTTTGCACTTGTGTTGGTGCAGGAAACCACTTTTGCACTTGTATTAGTGTGGAAAAACCACTTTTCGCACTTGTGATAGTGTTGAAAAACCACTTTTCGCAGTTGTGTTAGTGTTGAAAAACCACTTTTCGCACTTGTGTTGGTGCAGGAAACCACTTTTGCACTTGTATTAGTGTGGAAAAAACACTTTTTGCACTTGTGTTAGTGTTGATAAACCACTTTTCGCACTTGTGTTAGTGTAGAAAAACCACTTTTCGCACTTGTGTTAGTGTTGAAAAACCACTTTTCGCACTTGTGTTGGTGCAGGAAACCACTTTTGCACTTGTATTGGTGTGGAAAAAACACTTTTTGCACTTGTGATAGTGTTGAAAAACCATTTTTCGCACTTGTGTTAGTGTTGAAAAACCACTTTTCGCACTTGTGTTGGTGCAGGAAACCACTTTTGCACTTGTATTAGTGTGGAAAAAACACTTTTCGCACTTGTGTTAGTGTTGAAAAACCACTTTTCGCACTTGTGTTAGTGTTGAAAACCCACTTTTCGCACTTGTGTTAGTGTTGAAAAACCACTTTTCGCACTTGTGTTAGTGTTGAAAAACCACTTTTCGCACTTGTGTTGGTGCAGGAAACCACTTTTGCACTTGTATTAGTGTGGAAAAACCACTTTTCGCACTTGTGTTAGTGTTGAAAAACCACTTTTCGCACTTGTGTTGGTGCAGGAAACCACTTTTGCACTTGTATTAGTGTGGAAAAACCACTTTTCGCACTTGTATTGGTGCAGGAAACCACTTTTGTACTTGTATTAGTGTGGAAAAAACACTTTTTGCACTTGTGATAGTGTGGAAAAACCACTTTTCGCACTTGTGTTAGTGTTGAAAAACCACTTTTTGCACTTGTGTTGGTGCAGGAAACCACTTTTGCACTTGTATTAGTGTGGAAAAACCACTTTTCGCACTTGTGATAGTGTTGAAAAACCACTTTTCGCAGTTGTGTTAGTGTTGAAAAACCACTTTTCGCACTTGTGTTGGTGCAGGAAACCACTTTTGCACTTGTATTAGTGTGGAAAAAACACTTTTTGCACTTGTGTTAGTGTTGAAAAACCACTTTTCGCACTTGTGTTAGTGTTGAAAAACCACTTTTCGCACTTGTGTTGGTGCAGGAAACCACTTTTGCACTTGTATTAGTGTGGAAAAACCACTTTTCGCACTTGTGATAGTGTTGAAAAACCACTTTTTGCACTTGTGTTAGTGTTGAAAAACCACTTTTCGCACTTGTGTTAGTGTTGAAAAACCACTTTTCGCACTTGCGTTGGTGCAGGAAACCACTTTTGCACTTGTATTAGTGTGGAAAAACCACTTTTCGCACTTGTGTTAGTGTTGAAAAACCACTTTTCGCACTTGTGTTAGTGTTGAAAAACCACTTTTCACACTTGTGTTGGTGCAGGAAACCACTTTTGCACTTGTATTCATGTGGAAAAAACACTTTTTGCACTTGTGATAGTGTTGAAAAACCACTTTTTGCACTTGTGTTAGTGTTGAAAAACCACTTTTCGCACTTGTGTTGGTGCAGGAAACCACTTTTGCACTTGTATTAGTGTGGAAAAACCACTTTTCGCACTTGTGTTAGTGTTGAAAAACCACTTTTCGCACTTGTGTTAGTGTTGAAAAACCACTTTTCGCACTTGTGTTGGTGCAGGATACCATTTTTGCACTTGTATTAGTGTGGAAAAAACACTTTTTGCACTTGTGATAGTGTTGAAAAACCACTTTTCGCACTTGTGTTAGTGTTGAAAAACCACTTTTCGCACTTGTGTTGGTGCAGGAAACCACTTTTGCACTTTTATTAGTGTGGAAAAAACACTTTTTGCACTTGTGATAGCGTTGAAAAACCACTTTTCGCACTTGTGTTAGTGTTGAAAAACCACTTTTCGCACTTGTGTTGGTGCAGGAAACCACTTTTGCACTTGTATTAGTGTGGAAAAAACACTTTTCGCACTTGTGTTAGTGTTGAAAACCACTTTTTGCACTTGTGTTGGTGCAGGAAACCACTTTTGCACTTGTATTAGTGTGGAAAAAACACTTTTTGCACTTGTGATAGTGTTGAAAAACCACTTTTCGCACATGTGTTAGTGTTGAAAAACCACTTTTCGCACTTGTGTTGGTGCAGGAAACCACTTTTGCATTTGTATTAGTGTGGAAAAACCACTTTTCACACTTGTGTTAGTGTTGAAAAACCACTTTTTGCACTTGTGTTGGTGCAGGAAACCACTTTTGCACTTGTATTAGTGTGGAAAAACCACTTTTCGCACTTGTGATAGTGTTGAAAAACCACTTTTCGCAGTTGTGTTAGTGTTGAAAAACCACTTTTCGCACTTGTGTTGGTGCAGGAAACCACTTTTGCACTTGTATTAGTGTGGAAAAAACACTTTTTGCACTTGTGTTAGTGTTGATAAACCACTTTTCGCACTTGTGTTAGTGTAGAAAAACCACTTTTCGCACTTGTGTTAGTGTTGAAAAACCACTTTTCGCACTTGTGTTGGTGCAGGAAACCACTTTTGCACTTGTATTGGTGTGGAAAAAACACTTTTTGCACTTGTGATAGTGTTGAAAAACCATTTTTCGCACTTGTGTTAGTGTTGAAAAACCACTTTTCGCACTTGTGTTGGTGCAGGAAACCACTTTTGCACTTGTATTAGTGTGGAAAAAACACTTTTCGCACTTGTGTTAGTGTTGAAAAACCACTTTTCGCACTGGTGTTAGTGTTGAAAGCCCACTTTTCGCACTTGTGTTAGTGTTGAAAAACCACTTTTCGCACTTGTGTTAGTGTTGAAAAACCACTTTTCGCACTTGTGTTGGTGCAGGAAACCACTTTTGCACTTGTATTAGTGTGGAAAAACCACTTTTCGCACTTGTGTTAGTGTTGAAAAACCACTTTTCGCACTTGTGTTGGTGCAGGAAACCACTTTTGCACTTGTATTAGTGTGGAAAAACCACTTTTCGCACTTGTATTGGTGCAGGAAACCACTTTTGTACTTGTATTAGTGTGGAAAAAACACTTTTTGCACTTGTGATAGTGTGGAAAAACCACTTTTCGCACTTGTGTTAGTGTTGAAAAACCACTTTTCGCACTTGTGTTGGTGCAGGAAACCACTTTTGCACTTGTATTAGTGTGGAAAAACCACTTTTCGCACTTGTGTTAGTGTTGAAAAACCACTTTTCGCACTTGTGTTAGTGTTGAAAAACCACTTTTCGCACTTGTGTTGGTGCAGGATACCATTTTTGCACTTGTATTAGTGTGGAAAAAACACTTTTTGCACTTGTGATAGTGTTGAAAAACCACTTTTCGCACTTGTGTTAGTGTTGAAAAACCACTTTTCGCACTTGTGTTGGTGCAGGAAACCACTTTTGCACTTTTATTAGTGTGGAAAAAACACTTTTTGCACTTGTGATAGCGTTGAAAAACCACTTTTCGCACTTGTGTTAGTGTTGAAAAACCACTTTTCGCACTTGTGTTGGTGCAGGAAACCACTTTTGCACTTGTATTAGTGTGGAAAAAACACTTTTCGCACTTGTGTTAGTGTTGAAAACCACTTTTTGCACTTGTGTTGGTGCAGGAAACCACTTTTGCACTTGTATTAGTGTGGAAAAAACACTTTTTGCACTTGTGATAGTGTTGAAAAACCACTTTTCGCACATGTGTTAGTGTTGAAAAACCACTTTTCGCACTTGTGTTGGTGCAGGAAACCACTTTTGCATTTGTATTAGTGTGGAAAAACCACTTTTCACACTTGTGTTAGTGTTGAAAAACCACTTTTTGCACTTGTGTTGGTGCAGGAAACCACTTTTGCACTTGTATTAGTGTGGAAAAACCACTTTTCGCACTTGTGATAGTGTTGAAAAACCACTTTTCGCAGTTGTGTTAGTGTTGAAAAACCACTTTTCGCACTTGTGTTGGTGCAGGAAACCACTTTTGCACTTGTATTAGTGTGGAAAAAACACTTTTTGCACTTGTGTTAGTGTTGATAAACCACTTTTCGCACTTGTGTTAGTGTAGAAAAACCACTTTTCGCACTTGTGTTAGTGTTGAAAAACCACTTTTCGCACTTGTGTTGGTGCAGGAAACCACTTTTGCACTTGTATTGGTGTGGAAAAAACACTTTTTGCACTTGTGATAGTGTTGAAAAACCATTTTTCGCACTTGTGTTAGTGTTGAAAAACCACTTTTCGCACTTGTGTTGGTGCAGGAAACCACTTTTGCACTTGTATTAGTGTGGAAAAAACACTTTTCGCACTTGTGTTAGTGTTGAAAAACCACTTTTCGCACTGGTGTTAGTGTTGAAAGCCCACTTTTCGCACTTGTGTTAGTGTTGAAAAACCACTTTTCGCACTTGTGTTAGTGTTGAAAAACCACTTTTCGCACTTGTGTTGGTGCAGGAAACCACTTTTGCACTTGTATTAGTGTGGAAAAACCACTTTTCGCACTTGTGTTAGTGTTGAAAAACCACTTTTCGCACTTGTGTTGGTGCAGGAAACCACTTTTGCACTTGTATTAGTGTGGAAAAACCACTTTTCGCACTTGTATTGGTGCAGGAAACCACTTTTGTACTTGTATTAGTGTGGAAAAAACACTTTTTGCACTTGTGATAGTGTGGAAAAACCACTTTTCGCACTTGTGTTAGTGTTGAAAAACCACTTTTTGCACTTGTGTTGGTGCAGGAAACCACTTTTGCACTTGTATTAGTGTGGAAAAACCACTTTTCGCACTTGTGATAGTGTTGAAAAACCACTTTTCGCAGTTGTGTTAGTGTTGAAAAACCACTTTTCGCACTTGTGTTGGTGCAGGAAACCACTTTTGCACTTGTATTAGTGTGGAAAAAACACTTTTTGCACTTGTGTTAGTGTTGATAAACCACTTTTCGCACTTGTGTTAGTGTAGAAAAACCACTTTTCGCACTTGTGTTAGTGTTGAAAAACCACTTTTCGCACTTGTGTTGGTGCAGGAAACCACTTTTGCACTTGTATTAGTGTGGAAAAAACACTTTTTGCACTTGTGATAGTGTTGAAAAACCACTTTTTGCACTTGTGTTAGTGTTGAAAAACCACTTTTCGCACTTGTGTTAGTGTTGAAAAACCACTTTTCGCACTTGTGTTGGTGCAGGAAACCACTTTTGCACTTGTATTAGTGTGGAAAAACCACTTTTCGCACTTGTGTTAGTGTTGAAAAACCACTTTTCGCACTTGTGTTGGTGCAGGATACCATTTTTGCACTTGTATTAGTGTGGAAAAAACACTTTTTGCACTTGTGATAGTGTTGAAAAACCACTTTTCGCACTTGTGTTAGTGTTGAAAAACCACTTTTCGCACTTGTGTTGGTGCAGGAAACCACTTTTGCACTTTTATTAGTGTGGAAAAAACACTTTTTGCACTTGTGATAGCGTTGAAAAACCACTTTTCGCACTTGTGTTAGTGTTGAAAAACCACTTTTCGCACTTGTGTTGGTGCAGGAAACCACTTTTGCACTTGTATTAGTGTGGAAAAAACACTTTTCGCACTTGTGTTAGTGTTGAAAACCACTTTTTGCACTTGTGTTGGTGCAGGAAACCACTTTTGCACTTGTATTAGTGTGGAAAAAACACTTTTTGCACTTGTGATAGTGTTGAAAAACCACTTTTCGCACATGTGTTAGTGTTGAAAAACCACTTTTCGCACTTGTGTTGGTGCAGGAAACCACTTTTGCATTTGTATTAGTGTGGAAAAACCACTTTTCACACTTGTGTTAGTGTTGAAAAACCACTTTTTGCACTTGTGTTGGTGCAGGAAACCACTTTTGCACTTGTATTAGTGTGGAAAAACCACTTTTCGCACTTGTGATAGTGTTGAAAAACCACTTTTCGCAGTTGTGTTAGTGTTGAAAAACCACTTTTCGCACTTGTGTTGGTGCAGGAAACCACTTTTGCACTTGTATTAGTGTGGAAAAAACACTTTTTGCACTTGTGTTAGTGTTGATAAACCACTTTTCGCACTTGTGTTAGTGTAGAAAAACCACTTTTCGCACTTGTGTTAGTGTTGAAAAACCACTTTTCGCACTTGTGTTGGTGCAGGAAACCACTTTTGCACTTGTATTGGTGTGGAAAAAACACTTTTTGCACTTGTGATAGTGTTGAAAAACCATTTTTCGCACTTGTGTTAGTGTTGAAAAACCACTTTTCGCACTTGTGTTGGTGCAGGAAACCACTTTTGCACTTGTATTAGTGTGGAAAAAACACTTTTTGCACTTGTGTTAGTGTTGAAAAACCACTTTTCGCACTTGTGTTAGTGTTGAAAACCCACTTTTCGCACTTGTGTTAGTGTTGAAAAACCACTTTTCGCACTTGTGTTAGTGTTGAAAAACCACTTTTCGCACTTGTGTTGGTGCAGGAAACCACTTTTGCACTTGTATTAGTGTGGAAAAACCACTTTTCGCACTTGTGTTAGTGTTGAAAAACCACTTTTCGCACTTGTGTTGGTGCAGGAAACCACTTTTGCACTTGTATTAGTGTGGAAAAACCACTTTTCGCACTTGTATTGGTGCAGGAAACCACTTTTGTACTTGTATTAGTGTGGAAAAAACACTTTTTGCACTTGTGATAGTGTGGAAAAACCACTTTTCGCACTTGTGTTAGTGTTGAAAAACCACTTTTCGCACTTGTGTTGGTGCAGGAAACCACTTTTGCACTTGTATTAGTGTGGAAAAAACACTTTTTGCACTTGTGTTAGTGTTGAAAAACCACTTTTCGCACTTGTGTTAGTGTTGAAAAACCACTTTTCGCACTTGTGTTGGTGCAGGAAACCACTTTTGCACTTGTATTAGTGTGGAAAAACCACTTTTCGCACTTGTGATAGTGTTGAAAAACCACTTTTTGCACTTGTGTTAGTGTTGAAAAACCACTTTTCGCACTTGTGTTAGTGTTGAAAAACCACTTTTCGCACTTGTGTTGGTGCAGGAAACCACTTTTGCACTTGTATTAGTGTGGAAAAACCACTTTTCGCACTTGTGTTAGTGTTGAAAAACCACTTTTCGCACTTGTGTTAGTGTTGAAAAACCACTTTTCACACTTGTGTTGGTGCAGGAAACCACTTTTGCACTTGTATTCATGTGGAAAAAACACTTTTTGCACTTGTGATAGTGTTGAAAAACCACTTTTTGCACTTGTGTTAGTGTTGAAAAACCACTTTTCGCACTTGTGTTGGTGCAGGAAACCACTTTTGCACTTGTATTAGTGTGGAAAAACCACTTTTCGCACTTGTGTTAGTGTTGAAAAACCACTTTTCGCACTTGTGTTAGTGTTGAAAAACCACTTTTCGCACTTGTGTTGGTGCAGGATACCATTTTTGCACTTGTATTAGTGTGGAAAAAACACTTTTTGCACTTGTGATAGTGTTGAAAAACCACTTTTCGCACTTGTGTTAGTGTTGAAAAACCACTTTTCGCACTTGTGTTGGTGCAGGAAACCACTTTTGCACTTTTATTAGTGTGGAAAAAACACTTTTTGCACTTGTGATAGCGTTGAAAAACCACTTTTCGCACTTGTGTTAGTGTTGAAAAACCACTTTTCGCAATTGTGTTGGTGCAGGAAACCACTTTTGCACTTGTATTAGTGTGGAAAAAAACACTTTTCGCACTTGTGTTAGTGTTGAAAACCACTTTTGCACTTGTGTTGGTGCAGGAAACCACTTTTGCACTTGTATTAGTGTGGAAAAAACACTTTTTGCACTTGTGATAGTGTTGAAAAACCACTTTTCGCACATGTGTTAGTGTTGAAAAACCACATTTCGCACTTGTGTTGGTGCAGGAAACCACTTTTGCATTTGTATTAGTGTGGAAAAACCACTTTTCACACTTGTGTTAGTGTTGAAAAACCACTTTTTGCACTTGTGTTGGTGCAGGAAACCACTTTTGCACTTGTATTAGTGTGGAAAAACCACTTTTCGCACTTGTGATAGTGTTGAAAAACCACTTTTCGCAGTTGTGTTAGTGTTGAAAAACCACTTTTCGCACTTGTGTTGGTGCAGGAAACCACTTTTGCACTTGTATTAGTGTGGAAAAAACACTTTTTGCACTTGTGTTAGTGTTGATAAACCACTTTTCGCACTTGTGTTAGTGTAGAAAAACCACTTTTCGCACTTGTGTTAGTGTTGAAAAACCACTTTTCGCACTTGTGTTGGTGCAGGAAACCACTTTTGCACTTGTATTGGTGTGGAAAAAACACTTTTTGCACTTGTGATAGTGTTGAAAAACCATTTTTCGCACTTGTGTTAGTGTTGAAAAACCACTTTTCGCACTTGTGTTGGTGCAGGAAACCACTTTTGCACTTGTATTAGTGTGGAAAAAACACTTTTCGCACTTGTGTTAGTGTTGAAAAACCACTTTTCGCACTTGTGTTAGTGTTGAAAACCCACTTTTCGCACTTGTGTTAGTGTTGAAAAACCACTTTTCGCACTTGTGTTAGTGTTGAAAAACCACTTTTCGCACTTGTGTTGGTGCAGGAAACCACTTTTGCACTTGTATTAGTGTGGAAAAACCACTTTTCGCACTTGTGTTAGTGTTGAAAAACCACTTTTCGCACTTGTGTTGGTGCAGGAAACCACTTTTGCACTTGTATTAGTGTGGAAAAACCACTTTTCGCACTGGTATTGGTGCAGGAAACCACTTTTGTACTTGTATTAGTGTGGAAAAAACACTTTTTGCACTTGTGATAGTGTGGAAAAACCACTTTTCGCACTTGTGTTAGTGTTGAAAAACCACTTTTTGCACTTGTGTTGGTGCAGGAAACCACTTTTGCACTTGTATTAGTGTGGAAAAACCACTTTTCGCACTTGTGATAGTGTTGAAAAACCACTTTTCGCAGTTGTGTTAGTGTTGAAAAACCACTTTTCGCACTTGTGTTGGTGCAGGAAACCACTTTTGCACTTGTATTAGTGTGGAAAAAACACTTTTTGCACTTGTGTTAGTGTTGATAAACCACTTTTCGCACTTGTGTTAGTGTAGAAAAACCACTTTTCGCACTTGTGTTAGTGTTGAAAAACCACTTTTCGCACTTGTGTTGGTGCAGGAAACCACTTTTGCACTTGTATTAGTGTGGAAAAAACACTTTTTGCACTTGTGATAGTGTTGAAAAACCACTTTTTGCACTTGTGTTAGTGTTGAAAAACCACTTTTCGCACTTGTGTTAGTGTTGAAAAACCACTTTTCGCACTTGTGTTGGTGCAGGAAACCACTTTTGCACTTGTATTAGTGTGGAAAAACCACTTTTCGCACTTGTGTTAGTGTTGAAAAACCACTTTTCGCACTTGTGTTGGTGCAGGATACCATTTTTGCACTTGTATTAGTGTGGAAAAAACACTTTTTGCACTTGTGATAGTGTTGAAAAACCACTTTTCGCACTTGTGTTAGTGTTGAAAAACCACTTTTCGCACTTGTGTTGGTGCAGGAAACCACTTTTGCACTTTTATTAGTGTGGAAAAAACACTTTTTGCACTTGTGATAGCGTTGAAAAACCACTTTTCGCACTTGTGTTAGTGTTGAAAAACCACTTTTCGCACTTGTGTTGGTGCAGGAAACCACTTTTGCACTTGTATTAGTGTGGAAAAAACACTTTTCGCACTTGTGTTAGTGTTGAAAACCACTTTTTGCACTTGTGTTGGTGCAGGAAACCACTTTTGCACTTGTATTAGTGTGGAAAAAACACTTTTTGCACTTGTGATAGTGTTGAAAAACCACTTTTCGCACATGTGTTAGTGTTGAAAAACCACTTTTCGCACTTGTGTTGGTGCAGGAAACCACTTTTGCATTTGTATTAGTGTGGAAAAACCACTTTTCACACTTGTGTTAGTGTTGAAAAACCACTTTTTGCACTTGTGTTGGTGCAGGAAACCACTTTTGCACTTGTATTAGTGTGGAAAAACCACTTTTCGCACTTGTGATAGTGTTGAAAAACCACTTTTCGCAGTTGTGTTAGTGTTGAAAAACCACTTTTCGCACTTGTGTTGGTGCAGGAAACCACTTTTGCACTTGTATTAGTGTGGAAAAAACACTTTTTGCACTTGTGTTAGTGTTGATAAACCGCTTTTCGCACTTGTGTTAGTGTAGAAAAACCACTTTTCGCACTTGTGTTAGTGTTGAAAAACCACTTTTCGCACTTGTGTTGGTGCAGGAAACCACTTTTGCACTTGTATTGGTGTGGAAAAAACACTTTTTGCACTTGTGATAGTGTTGAAAAACCATTTTTCGCACTTGTGTTAGTGTTGAAAAACCACTTTTCGCACTTGTGTTGGTGCAGGAAACCACTTTTGCACTTGTATTAGTGTGGAAAAAACACTTTTCGCACTTGTGTTAGTGTTGAAAAACCACTTTTCGCACTTGTGTTAGTGTTGAAAACCCACTTTTCGCACTTGTGTTAGTGTTGAAAAACCACTTTTCGCACTTGTGTTAGTGTTGAAAAACCACTTTTCGCACTTGTGTTGGTGCAGGAAACCACTTTTGCACTTGTATTAGTGTGGAAAAACCACTTTTCGCACTTGTGTTAGTGTTGAAAAACCACTTTTCGCACTTGTGTTGGTGCAGGAAACCACTTTTGCACTTGTATTAGTGTGGAAAAACCACTTTTCGCACTTGTATTGGTGCAGGAAACCACTTTTGTACTTGTATTAGTGTGGAAAAAACACTTTTTGCACTTGTGATAGTGTGGAAAAACCACTTTTCGCACTTGTGTTAGTGTTGAAAAACCACTTTTCGCACTTGTGTTGGTGCAGGAAACCACTTTTGCACTTGTATTAGTGTGGAAAAAACACTTTTTGCACTTGTGTTAGTGTTGAAAAACCACTTTTCGCACTTGTGTTAGTGTTGAAAAACCACTTTTCGCACTTGTGTTGGTGCAGGAAACCACTTTTGCACTTGTATTAGTGTGGAAAAACCACTTTTCGCACTTGTGATAGTGTTGAAAAACCACTTTTTGCACTTGTGTTAGTGTTGAAAAACCACTTTTCGCACTTGTGTTAGTGTTGAAAAACCACTTTTCGCACTTGTGTTGGTGCAGGAAACCACTTTTGCACTTGTATTAGTGTGGAAAAACCACTTTTCGCACTTGTGTTAGTGTTGAAAAACCACTTTTCGCACTTGTGTTAGTGTTGAAAAACCACTTTTCACACTTGTGTTGGTGCAGGAAACCACTTTTGCACTTGTATTCATGTGGAAAAAACACTTTTTGCACTTGTGATAGTGTTGAAAAACCACTTTTTGCACTTGTGTTAGTGTTGAAAAACCACTTTTCGCACTTGTGTTGGTGCAGGAAACCACTTTTGCACTTGTATTAGTGTGGAAAAACCACTTTTCGCACTTGTGTTAGTGTTGAAAAACCACTTTTCGCACTTGTGTTAGTGTTGAAAAACCACTTTTCGCACTTGTGTTGGTGCAGGATACCATTTTTGCACTTGTATTAGTGTGGAAAAAACACTTTTTGCACTTGTGATAGTGTTGAAAAACCACTTTTCGCACTTGTGTTAGTGTTGAAAAACCACTTTTCGCACTTGTGTTGGTGCAGGAAACCACTTTTGCACTTTTATTAGTGTGGAAAAAACACTTTTTGCACTTGTGATAGCGTTGAAAAACCACTTTTCGCACTTGTGTTAGTGTTGAAAAACCACTTTTCGCAATTGTGTTGGTGCAGGAAACCACTTTTGCACTTGTATTAGTGTGGAAAAAACACTTTTCGCACTTGTGTTAGTGTTGAAAACCACTTTTTGCACTTGTGTTGGTGCAGGAAACCACTTTTGCACTTGTATTAGTGTGGAAAAAACACTTTTTGCACTTGTGATAGTGTTGAAAAACCACTTTTCGCACATGTGTTAGTGTTGAAAAACCACATTTCGCACTTGTGTTGGTGCAGGAAACCACTTTTGCATTTGTATTAGTGTGGAAAAACCACTTTTCACACTTGTGTTAGTGTTGAAAAACCACTTTTTGCACTTGTGTTGGTGCAGGAAACCACTTTTGCACTTGTATTAGTGTGGAAAAACCACTTTTCGCACTTGTGATAGTGTTGAAAAACCACTTTTCGCAGTTGTGTTAGTGTTGAAAAACCACTTTTCGCACTTGTGTTGGTGCAGGAAACCACTTTTGCACTTGTATTAGTGTGGAAAAAACACTTTTTGCACTTGTGTTAGTGTTGATAAACCACTTTTCGCACTTGTGTTAGTGTAGAAAAACCACTTTTCGCACTTGTGTTAGTGTTGAAAAACCACTTTTCGCACTTGTGTTGGTGCAGGAAACCACTTTTGCACTTGTATTGGTGTGGAAAAAACACTTTTTGCACTTGTGATAGTGTTGAAAAACCATTTTTCGCACTTGTGTTAGTGTTGAAAAACCACTTTTCGCACTTGTGTTGGTGCAGGAAACCACTTTTGCACTTGTATTAGTGTGGAAAAAACACTTTTCGCACTTGTGTTAGTGTTGAAAAACCACTTTTCGCACTTGTGTTAGTGTTGAAAACCCACTTTTCGCACTTGTGTTAGTGTTGAAAAACCACTTTTCGCACTTGTGTTAGTGTTGAAAAACCACTTTTCGCACTTGTGTTGGTGCAGGAAACCACTTTTGCACTTGTATTAGTGTGGAAAAACCACTTTTCGCACTTGTGTTAGTGTTGAAAAACCACTTTTCGCACTTGTGTTGGTGCAGGAAACCACTTTTGCACTTGTATTAGTGTGGAAAAACCACTTTTCGCACTGGTATTGGTGCAGGAAACCACTTTTGTACTTGTATTAGTGTGGAAAAAACACTTTTTGCACTTGTGATAGTGTGGAAAAACCACTTTTCGCACTTGTGTTAGTGTTGAAAAACCACTTTTTGCACTTGTGTTGGTGCAGGAAACCACTTTTGCACTTGTATTAGTGTGGAAAAACCACTTTTCGCACTTGTGATAGTGTTGAAAAACCACTTTTCGCAGTTGTGTTAGTGTTGAAAAACCACTTTTCGCACTTGTGTTGGTGCAGGAAACCACTTTTGCACTTGTATTAGTGTGGAAAAAACACTTTTTGCACTTGTGTTAGTGTTGATAAACCACTTTTCGCACTTGTGTTAGTGTAGAAAAACCACTTTTCGCACTTGTGTTAGTGTTGAAAAACCACTTTTCGCACTTGTGTTGGTGCAGGAAACCACTTTTGCACTTGTATTAGTGTGGAAAAAACACTTTTTGCACTTGTGATAGTGTTGAAAAACCACTTTTTGCACTTGTGTTAGTGTTGAAAAACCACTTTTCGCACTTGTGTTAGTGTTGAAAAACCACTTTTCGCACTTGTGTTGGTGCAGGAAACCACTTTTGCACTTGTATTAGTGTGGAAAAACCACTTTTCGCACTTGTGTTAGTGTTGAAAAACCACTTTTCGCACTTGTGTTGGTGCAGGATACCATTTTTGCACTTGTATTAGTGTGGAAAAAACACTTTTTGCACTTGTGATAGTGTTGAAAAACCACTTTTCGCACTTGTGTTAGTGTTGAAAAACCACTTTTCGCACTTGTGTTGGTGCAGGAAACCACTTTTGCACTTTTATTAGTGTGGAAAAAACACTTTTTGCACTTGTGATAGCGTTGAAAAACCACTTTTCGCACTTGTGTTAGTGTTGAAAAACCACTTTTCGCACTTGTGTTGGTGCAGGAAACCACTTTTGCACTTGTATTAGTGTGGAAAAAACACTTTTCGCACTTGTGTTAGTGTTGAAAACCACTTTTTGCACTTGTGTTGGTGCAGGAAACCACTTTTGCACTTGTATTAGTGTGGAAAAAACACTTTTTGCACTTGTGATAGTGTTGAAAAACCACTTTTCGCACATGTGTTAGTGTTGAAAAACCACTTTTCGCACTTGTGTTGGTGCAGGAAACCACTTTTGCATTTGTATTAGTGTGGAAAAACCACTTTTCACACTTGTGTTAGTGTTGAAAAACCACTTTTTGCACTTGTGTTGGTGCAGGAAACCACTTTTGCACTTGTATTAGTGTGGAAAAACCACTTTTCGCACTTGTGATAGTGTTGAAAAACCACTTTTCGCAGTTGTGTTAGTGTTGAAAAACCACTTTTCGCACTTGTGTTGGTGCAGGAAACCACTTTTGCACTTGTATTAGTGTGGAAAAAACACTTTTTGCACTTGTGTTAGTGTTGATAAACCGCTTTTCGCACTTGTGTTAGTGTAGAAAAACCACTTTTCGCACTTGTGTTAGTGTTGAAAAACCACTTTTCGCACTTGTGTTGGTGCAGGAAACCACTTTTGCACTTGTATTGGTGTGGAAAAAACACTTTTTGCACTTGTGATAGTGTTGAAAAACCATTTTTCGCACTTGTGTTAGTGTTGAAAAACCACTTTTCGCACTTGTGTTGGTGCAGGAAACCACTTTTGCACTTGTATTAGTGTGGAAAAAACACTTTTCGCACTTGTGTTAGTGTTGAAAAACCACTTTTCGCACTTGTGTTAGTGTTGAAAACCCACTTTTCGCACTTGTGTTAGTGTTGAAAAACCACTTTTCGCACTTGTGTTAGTGTTGAAAAACCACTTTTCGCACTTGTGTTGGTGCAGGAAACCACTTTTGCACTTGTATTAGTGTGGAAAAACCACTTTTCGCACTTGTGTTAGTGTTGAAAAACCACTTTTCGCACTTGTGTTGGTGCAGGAAACCACTTTTGCACTTGTATTAGTGTGGAAAAACCACTTTTCGCACTTGTATTGGTGCAGGAAACCACTTTTGTACTTGTATTAGTGTGGAAAAAACACTTTTTGCACTTGTGATAGTGTGGAAAAACCACTTTTCGCACTTGTGTTAGTGTTGAAAAACCACTTTTTGCACTTGTGTTGGTGCAGGAAACCACTTTTGCACTTGTATTAGTGTGGAAAAACCACTTTTCGCACTTGTGATAGTGTTGAAAAACCACTTTTCGCAGTTGTGTTAGTGTTGAAAAACCACTTTTCGCACTTGTGTTGGTGCAGGAAACCACTTTTGCACTTGTATTAGTGTGGAAAAAACACTTTTTGCACTTGTGTTAGTGTTGATAAACCACTTTTCGCACTTGTGTTAGTGTAGAAAAACCACTTTTCGCACTTGTGTTAGTGTTGAAAAACCACTTTTCGCACTTGTGTTGGTGCAGGAAACCACTTTTGCACTTGTATTAGTGTGGAAAAAACACTTTTTGCACTTGTGATAGTGTTGAAAAACCACTTTTTGCACTTGTGTTAGTGTTGAAAAACCACTTTTCGCACTTGTGTTAGTGTTGAAAAACCACTTTTCGCACTTGTGTTGGTGCAGGAAACCACTTTTGCACTTGTATTAGTGTGGAAAAACCACTTTTCGCACTTGTGTTAGTGTTGAAAAACCACTTTTCGCACTTGTGTTAGTGTTGAAAAACCACTTTTCACACTTGTGTTGGTGCAGGAAACCACTTTTGCACTTGTATTCATGTGGAAAAAACACTTTTTGCACTTGTGATAGTGTTGAAAAACCACTTTTTGCACTTGTGTTAGTGTTGAAAAACCACTTTTCGCACTTGTGTTGGTGCAGGAAACCACTTTTGCACTTGTATTAGTGTGGAAAAACCACTTTTCGCACTTGTGTTAGTGTTGAAAAACCACTTTTCGCACTTGTGTTAGTGTTGAAAAACCACTTTTCGCACTTGTGTTGGTGCAGGATACCATTTTTGCACTTGTATTAGTGTGGAAAAAACACTTTTTGCACTTGTGATAGTGTTGAAAAACCACTTTTCGCACTTGTGTTAGTGTTGAAAAACCACTTTTCGCACTTGTGTTGGTGCAGGAAACCACTTTTGCACTTTTATTAGTGTGGAAAAAACACTTTTTGCACTTGTGATAGCGTTGAAAAACCACTTTTCGCACTTGTGTTAGTGTTGAAAAACCACTTTTCGCACTTGTGTTGGTGCAGGAAACCACTTTTGCACTTGTATTAGTGTGGAAAAAACAATTTTCGCACTTGTGTTAGTGTTGAAAACCACTTTTTGCACTTGTGTTGGTGCAGGAAACCACTTTTGCACTTGTATTAGTGTGGAAAAAACACTTTTTGCACTTGTGATAGTGTTGAAAAACCACTTTTCGCACATGTGTTAGTGTTGAAAAACCACTTTTCGCACTTGTGTTGGTGCAGGAAACCACTTTTGCATTTGTATTAGTGTGGAAAAACCACTTTTCACACTTGTGTTAGTGTTGAAAAACCACTTTTTGCACTTGTGTTGGTGCAGGAAACCACTTTTGCACTTGTATTAGTGTGGAAAAACCACTTTTCGCACTTGTGATAGTGTTGAAAAACCACTTTTCGCAGTTGTGTTAGTGTTGAAAAACCACTTTTCGCACTTGTGTTGGTGCAGGAAACCACTTTTGCACTTGTATTAGTGTGGAAAAAACACTTTTTGCACTTGTGTTAGTGTTGATAAACCACTTTTCGCACTTGTGTTAGTGCAGAAAAACCACTTTTCGCACTTGTGTTAGTGTTGAAAAACCACTTTTCGCACTTGTGTTGGTGCAGGAAACCACTTTTGCACTTGTATTGGTGTGGAAAAAACACTTTTTGCACTTGTGATAGTGTTGAAAAACCATTTTTCGCACTTGTGTTAGTGTTGAAAAACCACTTTTCGCACTTGTGTTGGTGCAGGAAACCACTTTTGCACTTGTATTAGTGTGGAAAAACCACTTTTCGCACTTGTGTTAGTGTTGAAAAACCACTTTTCGCACTTGTGTTAGTGTTGAAAACCCACTTTTCGCACTTGTGTTAGTGTTGAAAAACCACTTTTCGCACTTGTGTTAGTGTTGAAAAACCACTTTTCGCACTTGTGTTGGTGCAGGAAACCACTTTTGCACTTGTATTAGTGTGGAAAAACCACTTTTCGCACTTGTGTTAGTGTTGAAAAACCACTTTTCGCACTTGTGTTGGTGCAGGAAACCACTTTTGCACTTGTATTAGTGTGGAAAAACCACTTTTCGCACTTGTATTGGTGCAGGAAACCACTTTTGTACTTGTATTAGTGTGGAAAAAACACTTTTTGCACTTGTGATAGTGTGGAAAAACCACTTTTCGCACTTGTGTTAGTGTTGAAAAACCACTTTTTGCACTTGTGTTGGTGCAGGAAACCACTTTTGCACTTGTATTAGTGTGGAAAAACCACTTTTCGCACTTGTGATAGTGTTGAAAAACCACTTTTCGCAGTTGTGTTAGTGTTGAAAAACCACTTTTCGCACTTGTGTTGGTGCAGGAAACCACTTTTGCACTTGTATTAGTGTGGAAAAAACACTTTTTGCACTTGTGTTAGTGTTGATAAACCACTTTTCGCACTTGTGTTAGTGTAGAAAAACCACTTTTCGCACTTGTGTTAGTGTTGAAAAACCACTTTTCGCACTTGTGTTGGTGCAGGAAACCACTTTTGCACTTGTATTGGTGTGGAAAAAACACTTTTTGCACTTGTGATAGTGTTGAAAAACCATTTTTCGCACTTGTGTTAGTGTTGAAAAACCACTTTTCGCACTTGTGTTGGTGCAGGAAACCACTTTTGCACTTGTATTAGTGTGGAAAAAACACTTTTCGCACTTGTGTTAGTGTTGAAAAACCACTTTTCGCACTTGTGTTAGTGTTGAAAAACCACTTTTCGCACTTGTGTTAGTGTTGAAAAACCACTTTTCGCACTTGTGTTAGTGTTGAAAAACCACTTTTCGCACTTGTGTTGGTGCAGGAAACCACTTTTGCACTTGTATTATTGTGGAAAAAACACTTTTTGCACTTGTGATAGTGTTGAAAAACCACTTTTCGCACTTGTGTTAGTGTCGAAAAACCACTTTTCGCACTTGTGTTGGTGCAGGAAACCACTTTTGCACTTGTATTAGTGTGGAAAAAACACTTTTTGCACTTGTGATAGTGGTGAAAAACCACTTTTTGCACTTGTGTTAGTGTTGAAAAACCACTTTTCGCACTTGTGTTAGTGTTGAAAAACCACTTTTCGCACTTGTGTTGGTGCAGGAAACCACTTTTGCACTTGTATTAGTGTGGAAAAACCACTTTTCGCCCTTGTGTTAGTGTTGAAAAACCACTTTTCGCACTTGTGTTAGTGTTGAAAAACCACTTTTCACACTTGTGTTGGTGCAGGAAACCACTTTTGCACTTGTATTCATGTGGAAAAAACACTTTTTGCACTTGTGATAGTGTTGAAAAACCACTTTTTGCACTTGTGTTAGTGTTGAAAAACCACTTTTCGCACTTGTGTTGGTGCAGGAAACCACTTTTGCACTTGTATTAGTGTGGAAAAACCACTTTTCGCACTTGTGTTAGTGTTGAAAAACCACTTTTCGCACTTGTGTTAGTGTTGAAAAACCACTTTTCGCACTTGTGTTGGTGCAGGATACCATTTTTGCACTTGTATTAGTGTGGAAAAAACACTTTTTGCACTTGTGATAGTGTTGAAAAACCACTTTTCGCACTTGTGTTAGTGTTGAAAAACCACTTTTCGCACTTGTGTTGGTGCAGGAAACCACTTTTGCACTTTTATTAGTGTGGAAAAAACACTTTTTGCACTTGTGATAGCGTTGAAAAACCACTTTTCGCACTTGTGTTAGTGTTGAAAAACCACTTTTCGCACTTGTGTTGGTGCAGGAAACCACTTTTGCACTTGTATTAGTGTGGAAAAACCACTTTTCGCACTTGTGTTAGTATTGAAAAACCACTTTTCGCACTTGTGTTAGTGTTGAAAAACCACTTTTCGCACTTGTGTTGGTGCAGGAAACCACTTTTGCACTTGTATTAGTGTGGAAAAAACACTTTTCGCACTTGTGTTAGTGTTGAAAACCACTTTTTGCACTTGTGTTGGTGCAGGAAACCACTTTTGCACTTGTATTAGTGTGGAAAAAACACTTTTTGCACTTGTGATAGTGTTGAAAAACCACTTTTCGCACATGTGTTAGTGTTGAAAAACCACTTTTCGCACTTGTGTTGGTGCAGGAAACCACTTTTGCATTTGTATTAGTGTGGAAAAACCACTTTTCGCACTTGTGTTAGTGTTGAAAAACCACTTTTTGCACTTGTGTTGGTGCAGGAAACCACTTTTGCACTTGTATTAGTGTGGAAAAACCACTGTTCGCACTTGTGATAGTGTTGAAAAACCACTTTTCGCAGTTGTGTTAGTGTTGAAAAACCACTTTTCGCACTTGTGTTGGTGCAGGAAACCACTTTTGCACTTGTATTAGTGTGGAAAAAACACTTTTTGCACTTGTGTTAGTGTTGATAAACCACTTTTCGCACTTGTGTTAGTGTAGAAAAACCACTTTTCGCACTTGTGTTAGTGTTGAAAAACCACTTTTCGCACTTGTGTTGGTGCAGGAAACCACTTTTGCACTTGTATTGGTGTGGAAAAAACACTTTTTGCACTTGTGATAGTGTTGAAAAACCATTTTTCGCACTTGTGTTCGTGTTGAAAAACCACTTTTCGCACTTGTGTTAGTGTTGAAAAACCACTTTTCGCACTTGTGTTAGTGTTGAAAAACCACTTTTTGCACCTGTGTTAGTGTTGAAAAACCACTTTTCGCACTTGTGTTGGTGCAGGAAACCACTTTTGCACTTGTATTATTGTGGAAAAAACACTTTTTGCACTTGTGATAGTGTTGAAAAACCACTTTTCGCACTTGTGTTAGTGTTGAAAAACCACTTTTCGCACTTGTGTTGGTGCAGGAAACCACTTTTGCACTTGTATTAATGTGGAAAAAACACTTTTTGCACTTGTGATAGTGTTGAAAAACCACTTTTTGCACTTGTGTTAGTGTTGAAAAACCACTTTTCGCACTTGTGTTAGTGTTGAAAAACCACTTTTCGCACTTGTGTTGGTGCAGGAAACCACTTTTGCACTTGTATTAGTGTGGAAAAACCACTTTTCGCACTTGTGTTAGTGTTGAAAAACCACTTTTCGCACTTGTGTTAGTGTTGAAAAACCACTTTTCACACTTGTGTTGGTGCAGGAAACCACTTTTGCACTTGTATTCATGTGGAAAAAACACTTTTTGCACTTGTGATAGTGTTGAAAAACCACTTTTTGCACTTGTGTTAGTGTTGAAAAACCACTTTTCGCACTTGTGTTGGTGCAGGAAACCACTTTTGCACTTGTATTAGTGTGGAAAAACCACTTTTCGCACTTGTGTTAGTGTTGAAAAACCACTTTTCGCACTTGTGTTAGTGTTGAAAAACCACTTTTCGCACTTGTGTTGGTGCAGGATACCATTTTTGCACTTGTATTAGTGTGGAAAAAACACTTTTTGCACTTGTGATAGTGTTGAAAAACCACTTTTCGCACTTGTGTTAGTGTTGAAAAACC
Organism: Myxine glutinosa; assembly: GCF_964187855.1. NCBI lineage: Eukaryota > Metazoa > Chordata > Myxini > Myxiniformes > Myxinidae > Myxine > Myxine glutinosa. The sequence continues at coordinate 39,107 of NW_027619020.1, forward strand.
ACTTTTCGCACTTGTGTTGGTGCAGGAAACCACTTTTGCACTTGTATTAGTGTGGAAAAAACACTTTTTGCACTTGTGATAGCGTTGAAAAACCACTTTTCGCACTTGTGTTAGTGTTGAAAAACCACTTTTCGCACTTGTGTTGGTGCAGGAAACCACTTTTGCACTTGTATTAGTGTGGAAAAACCACTTTTCGCACTTGTGTTAGTATTGAAAAACCACTTTTCGCACTTGTGTTAGTGTTGAAAAACCACTTTTCGCACTTGTGTTGGTGCAGGAAACCACTTTTGCACTTGTATTAGTGTGGAAAAAACACTTTTCGCACTTGTGTTAGTGTTGAAAACCACTTTTTGCACTTGTGTTGGTGCAGGAAACCACTTTTGCACTTGTATTAGTGTGGAAAAAACACTTTTTGCACTTGTGATAGTGTTGAAAAACCACTTTTCGCACATGTGTTAGTGTTGAAAAACCACTTCTCGCACTTGTGTTGGTGCAGGAAACCACTTTTGCATTTGTATTAGTGTGGAAAAACCACTTTTCGCACTTGTGTTAGTGTTGAAAAACCACTTTTTGCACTTGTGTTGGTGCAGGAAACCACTTTTGCACTTGTATTAGTGTGGAAAAACCACTTTTCGCACTTGTGATAGTGTTGAAAAACCACTTTTCGCAGTTGTGTTAGTGTTGAAAAACCACTTTTCGCACTTGTGTTGGTGCAGGAAACCACTTTTGCACTTGTATTAGTGTGGAAAAAACACTTTTTTCACTTGTGTTAGTGTTGATAAACCACTTTTCGCACTTGTGTTAGTGTAGAAAAACCACTTTTCGCACTTGTGTTAGTGTTGAAAAACCACTTTTCGCACTTGTGTTGGTGCAGGAAACCACTTTTGCACTTGTATTGGTGTGGAAAAAACACTTTTTGCACTTGTGATAGTGTTGAAAAACCATTTTTCGCACTTGTGTTAGTGTTGAAAAACCACTTTTCGCACTTGTGTTGGTGCAGGAAACCACTTTTGCACTTGTATTAGTGTGGAAAAAACACTTTTCGCACTTGTGTTAGTGTTGAAAAACCACTTTTCGCACTTGTGTTAGTGTTGAAAAACCACTTTTCGCACTTGTGTTAGTGTTGAAAAACCACTTTTCGCACTTGTGTTAGTGTTGAAAAACCACTTTTCGCACTTGTGTTGGTGCAGGAAACCTCTTTTGCACTTGTATTATTGTGGAAAAAACACTTTTTGCACTTGTGATAGTGTTGAAAAACCACTTTTCGCACTTGTGTTAGTGTTGAAAAACCACTTTTCGCACTTGTGTTGGTGCAGGAAACCACTTTTGCACTTGTATTAGTGTGGAAAAAACACTTTTTGCACTTGTGATAGTGTTGAAAAACCACTTTTTGCACTTGTGTTAGTGTTGAAAAACCACTTTTCGCACTTGTGTTAGTGTTGAAAAACCACTTTTCGCACTTGTGTTGGTGCAGGAAACCACTTTTGCACTTGTATTAGTGTGGAAAAACCACTTTTCGCACTTGTGTTAGTGTTGAAAAACCACTTTTCGCACTTGTGTTAGTGTTGAAAAACCACTTTTCACACTTGTGTTGGTGCAGGAAACCACTTTTGCACTTGTATTCATGTGGAAAAAACACTTTTTGCACTTGTGATAGTGTTGAAAAACCACTTTTTGCACTTGTGTTAGTGTTGAAAAACCACTTTTCGCACTTGTGTTGGTGCAGGAAACCACTTTTGCACTTGTATTAGTGTGGAAAAACCACTTTTCGCACTTGTGTTAGTGTTGAAAAACCACTTTTCGCACTTGTGTTAGTGTTGAAAAACCACTTTTCGCACTTGTGTTGGTGCAGGATACCATTTTTGCACTTGTATTAGTGTGGAAAAAACACCTTTTGCACTTGTGATAGTGTTGAAAAACCACTTTTCGCACTTGTGTTAGTGTTGAAAAACCACTTTTCGCACTTGTGTTGGTGCAGGAAACCACTTTTGCACTTTTATTAGTGTGGAAAAAACACTTTTTGCACTTGTGATAGCGTTGAAAAACCACTTTTCGCACTTGTGTTAGTGTTGAAAAACCACTTTTCGCACTTGTGTTGGTGCAGGAAACCACTTTTGCACTTGTATTAGTGTGGAAAAAACACTTTTCGCACTTGTGTTATTGTTGAAAACCACTTTTTGCACTTGTGTTGGTGCAGGAAACCACTTTTGCACTTGTATTAGTGTGGAAAAAACACTTTTTGCACTTGTGATAGTGTTGAAAAACCACTTTTCGCACATGTGTTAGTGTTGAAAAACCACTTTTCGCACTTGTGTTGGTGCAGGAAACCACTTTTGCATTTGTATTAGTGTGGAAAAACCACTTTTCACACTTGTGTTAGTGTTGAAAAACCACTTTTTGCACTTGTGTTGGTGCAGGAAACCACTTTTGCACTTGTATTAGTGTGGAAAAACCACTTTTCGCACTTGTGATAGTGTTGAAAAACCACTTTTCGCAGTTGTGTTAGTGTTGAAAAACCACTTTTCGCACTTGTGTTGGTGCAGGAAACCACTTTTGCACTTGTATTAGTGTGGAAAAAACACTTTTTGCACTTGTGTTAGTGTTGATAAACCACTTTTCGCACTTGTGTTAGTGTAGAAAAACCACTTTTCGCACTTGTGTTAGTGTTGAAAAACCACTTTTCGCACTTGTGTTGGTGCAGGAAACCACTTTTGCACTTGTATTGGTGTGGAAAAAACACTTTTTGCACTTGTGATAGTGTTGAAAAACCATTTTTCGCACTTGTGTTAGTGTTGAAAAACCACTTTTCGCACTTGTGTTGGTGCAGGAAACCACTTTTGCACTTGTATTAGTGTGGAAAAAACACTTTTCGCACTTGTGTTAGTGTTGAAAAACCACTTTTCGAACTTGTGTTAGTGTTGAAAACCCACTTTTCGCACTTGTGTTAGTGTTGAAAAACCACTTTTCGCACTTGTGTTAGTGTTGAAAAACCACTTTTCGCACTTGTGTTGGTGCAGGAAACCACTTTTGCACTTGTATTAGTGTGGAAAAACCACTTTTCGCACTTGTGTTAGTGTTGAAAAACCACTTTTCGCACTTGTGTTGGTGCAGGAAACCACTTTTGCACTTGTATTAGTGTGGAAAAACCACTTTTCGCACTTGTATTGGTGCAGGAAACCACTTTTGTACTTGTATTAGTGTGGAAAAAACACTTTTTGCACTTGTGATAGTGTGGAAAAACCACTTTTCGCACTTGTGTTAGTGTTGAAAAACCACTTTTCGCACTTGTGTTGGTGCAGGAAACCACTTTTGCACTTGTATTAGTGTGGAAAAACCACTTTTCGCACTTGTGTTGGTGCAGGAAACCACTTTTGCACTTGTATTAGTGTGGAAAAACCACTTTTCGCACTTGTGATAGTGTTGAAAAACCACTTTTCGCAGTTGTGTTAGTGTTGAAAAACCACTTTTCGCACTTGTGTTGGTGCAGGAAACCACTTTTGCACTGGTATTAGTGTGGAAAAAACACTTTTTGCACTTGTGTTAGTGTTGATAAACCACTTTTCGCACTTGTGTTAGTGTAGAAAAACCACTTTTCGCACTTGTGTTAGTGTTGAAAAACCACTTTTCGCACTTGTGTTGGTGCAGGAAACCACTTTTGCACTTGTATTGGTGTGGAAAAAACACTTTTTGCACTTGTGATAGTGTTGAAAAACCATTTTTCGTACTTGTGTTAGTGTTGAAAAACCACTTTTCGCACTTGTGTTGGTGCAGGAAACCACTTTTGCACTTGTATTAGTGTGGAAAAAACACTTTTCGCACTTGTGTTAGTGTTGAAAAACCACTTTTCGCACTTGTGTTAGTGTTGAAAAACCACTTTTCGCACTTGTGTTAGTGTTGAAAAACCACTTTTCGCACTTGTGTTAGTGTTGAAAAACCACTTTTCGCACTTGTGTTGGTGCAGGAAACCACTTTTGCACTTGTATTATTGTGGAAAAAACACTTTTTGCACTTGTGATAATGTTGAAAAACCACTTTTCGCACTTGTGTTAGTGTCGAAAAACCACTTTTCGCACTTGTGTTGGTGCAGGAAACCACTTTTGCACTTGTATTAGTGTGGAAAAAACACTTTTTGCACTTGTGATAGTGTTGAAAAACCACTTTTTGCACTTGTGTTAGTGTTGAAAAACCACTTTTCGCACTTGTGTTAGTGTTGAAAAACCACTTTTCGCACTTGTGTTGGTGCAGGAAACCACTTTTGCACTTGTATTAGTGTGGAAAAACCACTTTTCGCCCTTGTGTTAGTGTTGAAAAACCACTTTTCGCACTTGTGTTAGTGTTGAAAAACCACTTTTCACACTTGTGTTGGTGCAGGAAACCACTTTTGCACTTGTATTCATGTGGAAAAAACACTTTTTGCACTTGTGATAGTGTTGAAAAACCACTTTTTGCACTTGTGTTAGTGTTGAAAAACCACTTTTCGCACTTGTGTTGGTGCAGGAAACCACTTTTGCACTTGTAGTAGTGTGGAAAAACCACTTTTCGCACTTGTGTTAGTGTTGAAAAACCACTTTTCGCACTTGTGTTAGTGTTGAAAAACCACTTTTCGCACTTGTGTTGGTGCAGGATACCATTTTTGCACTTGTATTAGTGTGGAAAAAACACTTTTTGCACTTGTGATAGTGTTGAAAAACCACTTTTCGCACTTGTGTTAGTGTTGAAAAACCACTTTTCGCACTTGTGTTGGTGCAGGAAACCACTTTTGCACTTTTATTAGTGTGGAAAAAACACTTTTTGCACTTGTGATAGCGTTGAAAAACCACTTTTCGCACTTGTGTTAGTGTTGAAAAACCACTTTTCGCACTTGTGTTGGTGCAGGAAACCACTTTTGCACTTGTATTAGTGTGGAAAAACCACTTTTCGCACTTGTGTTAGTATTGAAAAACCACTTTTCGCACTTGTGTTAGTGTTGAAAAACCACTTTTTGCACTTGTGTTGGTGCAGGAAACCACTTTTGCACTTGTATTAGTGTGGAAAAAACACTTTTCGCACTTGTGTTAGTGTTGAAAACCACTTTTTGCACTTGTGTTGGTGCAGGAAACCACTTTTGCACTTGTATTAGTGTGGAAAAAACACTTTTTGCACTTGTGATAGTGTTGAAAAACCACTTTTCGCACATGTGTTAGTGTTGAAAAACCACTTTTCGCACTTGTGTTGGTGCAGGAAACCACTTTTGCATTTGTATTAGTGTGGAAAAACCACTTTTCGCACTTGTGTTAGTGTTGAAAAACCACTTTTTGCACTTGTGTTGGTGCAGGAAACCACTTTTGCACTTGTATTAGTGTGGAAAAACCACTGTTCGCACTTGTGATAGTGTTGAAAAACCACTTTTCGCAGTTGTGTTAGTGTTGAAAAACCACTTTTCGCACTTGTGTTGGTGCAGGAAACCACTTTTGCACTTGTATTAGTGTGGAAAAAACACTTTTTGCACTTGTGTTAGTGTTGATAAACCACTTTTCGCACTTGTGTTAGTGTAGAAAAACCACTTTTCACACTTGTGTTAGTGTTGAAAAACCACTTTTCGCACTTGTGTTGGTGCAGGAAACCACTTTTGCACTTGTATTGGTGTGGAAAAAACACTTTTTGCACTTGTGATAGTGTTGAAAAACCATTTTTCGCACTTGTGTTAGTGTTGAAAAACCACTTTTCGCACTTGTGTTAGTGTTGAAAAACCACTTTTTGCACCTGTGTTAGTGTTGAAAAACCACTTTTCGCACTTGTGTTAGTGTTGAAAAACCACTTTTCGCACTTGTGTTGGTGCAGGAAACCACTTTTGCACTTGTATTATTGTGGAAAAAACACTTTTTGCACTTGTGATAGTGTTGAAAAACCACTTTTCGCACTTGTGTTAGTGTTGAAAAACCACTTTTCGCACTTGTGTTGGTGCAGGAAACCACTTTTGCACTTGTATTAATGTGGAAAAAACACTTTTTGCACTTGTGATAGTGTTGAAAAACCACTTTTTGCACTTGTGTTAGTGTTGAAAAACCACTTTTCGCACTTGTGTTAGTGTTGAAAAACCACTTTTCGCACTTGTGTTGGTGCAGGAAACCACTTTTGCACTTGTATTAGTGTGGAAAAACCACTTTTCGCACTTGTGTTAGTGTTGAAAAACCACTTTTCGCACTTGTGTTAGTGTTGAAAAACCACTTTTCACACTTGTGTTGGTGCAGGAAACCACTTTTGCACTTGTATTCATGTGGAAAAAACACTTTTTGCACTTGTGATAGTGTTGAAAAACCACTTTTTGCACTTGTGTTAGTGTTGAAAAACCACTTTTCGCACTTGTGTTGGTGCAGGAAACCACTTTTGCACTTGTATTAGTGTGGAAAAACCACTTTTCGCACTTGTGTTAGTGTTGAAAAACCACTTTTCGCACTTGTGTTAGTGTTGAAAAACCACTTTTCGCACTTGTGTTGGTGCAGGATACCATTTTTGCACTTGTATTAGTGTGGAAAAAACACTTTTTGCACTTGTGATAGTGTTGAAAAACCACTTTTCGCACTTGTGTTAGTGTTGAAAAACCACTTTTCGCACTTGTGTTGGTGCAGGAAACCACTTTTGCACTTGTATTAGTGTGGAAAAAACACTTTTTGCACTTGTGATAGCGTTGAAAAACCACTTTTCGCACTTGTGTTAGTGTTGAAAAACCACTTTTCGCACTTGTGTTGGTGCAGGAAACCACTTTTGCACTTGTATTAGTGTGGAAAAACCACTTTTCGCACTTGTGTTAGTATTGAAAAACCACTTTTCGCACTTGTGTTAGTGTTGAAAAACCACTTTTCGCACTTGTGTTGGTGCAGGAAACCACTTTTGCACTTGTATTAGTGTGGAAAAAACACTTTTCGCACTTGTGTTAGTGTTGAAAACCAGTTTTTGCACTTGTGTTGGTGCAGGAAACCACTTTTGCACTTGTATTAGTGTGGAAAAAACACTTTTTGCACTTGTGATAGTGTTGAAAAACCACTTTTCGCACATGTGTTAGTGTTGAAAAACCACTTTTCGCACTTGTGTTGGTGCAGGAAACCACTTTTGCATTTGTATTAGTGTGGAAAAACCACTTTTCGCACTTGTGTTAGTGTTGAAAAACCACTTTTTGCACTTGTGTTGGTGCAGGAAACCACTTTTGCACTTGTATTAGTGTGGAAAAACCACTTTTCGCACTTGTGATAGTGTTGAAAAACCACTTTTCGCAGTTGTGTTAGTGTTGAAAAACCACTTTTCGCACTTGTGTTGGTGCAGGAAACCACTTTTGCACTTGTATTAGTGTGGAAAAAACACTTTTTGCACTTGTGTTAGTGTTGATAAACCACTTTTCGCACTTGTGTTAGTGTAGAAAAACCACTTTTCGCACTTGTGTTAGTGTTGAAAAACCACTTTTCGCACTTGTGTTGGTGCAGGAAACCACTTTTGCACTTGTATTGGTGTGGAAAAAACACTTTTTGCACTTGTGATAGTGTTGAAAAACCATTTTTCGCACTTGTGTTAGTGTTGAAAAACCACTTTTCGCACTTGTGTTGGTGCAGGAAACCACTTTTGCACTTGTATTAGTGTGGAAAAAACACTTTTCGCACTTGTGTTAGTGTTGAAAAACCACTTTTCGCACTTGTGTTAGTGTTGAAAAACCACTTTTCGCACTTGTGTTAGTGTTGAAAAACCACTTTTCGCACTTGTGTTAGTGTTGAAAAACCACTTTTCGCACTTGTGTTGGTGCAGGAAACCACTTTTGCACTTGTATTATTGTGGAAAAAACACTTTTTGCACTTGTGATATTGTTGAAAAACCACTTTTCGCACTTGTGTTAGTGTTGAAAAACCACTTTTCGCACTTGTGTTGGTGCAGGAAACCACTTTTGCACTTGTATTAGTGTGGAAAAAACACTTTTTGCACTTGTGATAGTGTTGAAAAACCACTTTTTGCACTTGTGTTAGTGTTGAAAAACCACTTTTCGCACTTGTGTTAGTGTTGAAAAACCACTTTTCGCACTTGTGTTGGTGCAGGAAACCACTTTTGCACTTGTATTAGTGTGGAAAAACCACTTTTCGCACTTGTGTTAGTGTTGAAAAACCACTTTTCGCACTTGTGTTAGTGTTGAAAAACCACTTTTCACACTTGTGTTGGTGCAGGAAACCACTTTTGCACTTGTATTCATGTGGAAAAAACACTTTTTGCACTTGTGATAGTGTTGAAAAACCACTTTTTGCACTTGTGTTAGTGTTGAAAAACCACTTTTCGCACTTGTGTTGGTGCAGGAAACCACTTTTGCACTTGTATTAGTGTGGAAAAACCACTTTTCGCACTTGTGTTAGTGTTGAAAAACCACTTTTCGCACTTGTGTTAGTGTTGAAAAACCACTTTTCGCACTTGTGTTGGTGCAGGATACCATTTTTGCACTTGTATTAGTGTGGAAAAAACACTTTTTGCACTTGTGATAGTGTTGAAAAACCACTTTTCGCACTTGTGTTAGTGTTGAAAAACCACTTTTCGCACTTGTGTTGGTGCAGGAAACCACTTTTGCACTTTTATTAGTGTGGAAAAAACACTTTTTGCACTTGTGATAGCGTTGAAAAACCACTTTTCGCACTTGTGTTAGTGTTGAAAAACCACTTTTCGCACTTGTGTTGGTGCAGGAAACCACTTTTGCACTTGTATTAGTGTGGAAAAACCACTTTTCGCACTTGTGTTAGTATTGAAAAACAACTTTTCGCACTTGTGTTAGTGTTGAAAAACCACTTTTCGCACTTGTGTTGGTGCAGGAAACCACTTTTGCACTTGTATTAGTGTGGAAAAAACACTTTTCGCACTTGTGTTAGTGTTGAAAACCACTTTTTGCACTTGTGTTGGTGCAGGAAACCACTTTTGCACTTGTATTAGTGTGGAAAAAACACTTTTTGCACTTGTGATAGTGTTGAAAAACCACTTTTCGCACATGTGTTAGTGTTGAAAAACCACTTTTCGCACTTGTGTTGGTGCAGGAAACCACTTTTGCATTTGTATTAGTGTGGAAAAACCACTTTTCGCACTTGTGTTAGTGTTGAAAAACCACTTTTCGCACTTGTGTTGGTGCAGGAAACCACTTTTGCACTTGTATTAGTGTGGAAAAAACACTTTTTGCACTTGTGATAGTGTTGAAAAACCACTTTTCGCACATGTGTTAGTGTTGAAAAACCACTTTTCGCACTTGTGTTGGTGCAGGAAACCACTTTTGCATTTGTATTAGTGTGGAAAAACCACTTTTCGCACTTGTGTTAGTGTTGAAAAACCACTTTTTGCACTTGTGTTGGTGCAGGAAACCACTTTTGCACTTGTATTAGTGTGGAAAAACCACTTTTCGCACTTGTGATAGTGTTGAAAAACCACTTTTCGCAGTTGTGTTAGTGTTGAAAAACCACTTTTCGCACTTGTGTTGGTGCAGGAAACCACTTTTGCACTTGTATTAGTGTGGAAAAAACACTTTTTGCACTTGTGTTAGTGTTGATAAACCACTTTTCGCACTTGTGTTAGTGTAGAAAAACCACTTTTCGCACTTGTGTTAGTGTTGAAAAACCACTTTTCGCACTTGTGTTGGTGCAGGAAACCACTTTTGCACTTGTATTGGTGTGGAAAAAACACTTTTTGCACTTGTGATAGTGTTGAAAAACCATTTTTCGCACTTGTGTTAGTGTTGAAAAACCACTTTTCGCACTTGTGTTGGTGCAGGAAACCACTTTTGCACTTGTATGAGTGTGGAAAAAACACTTTTCGCACTTGTGTTAGTGTTGAAAAACCACTTTTCGCACTTGTGTTAGTGTTGAAAAACCACTTTTCGCACTTGTGTTAGTGTTGAAAAACCACTTTTCGCACTTGTGTTGGTGCAGGAAACCACTTTTGCACTTGTATTAGTGTGGAAAAAACACTTTTTGCACTTGTGATAGTGTTGAAAAACCACTTTTTGCACTTGTGTTAGTGTTGAAAAACCACTTTTCGCACTTGTGTTAGTGTTGAAAAACCACTTTTCGCACTTGTGTTGGTGCAGGAAACCACTTTTGCACTTGTATTAGTGTGGAAAAACCACTTTTCGCACTTGTGTTAGTGTTGAAAAACCACTTTTCGCACTTGTGTTAGTGTTGAAAAACCACTTTTCACACTTGTGTTGGTGCAGGAAACCACTTTTGCACTTGTATTCATGTGGAAAAAACACTTTTTGCACTTGTGATAGTGTTGAAAAACCACTTTTTGCACTTGTGTTAGTGTTGAAAAACCACTTTTCGCACTTGTGTTGGTGCAGGAAACCACTTTTGCACTTGTATTAGTGTGGAAAAACCACTTTTCGCACTTGTGTTAGTGTTGAAAAACCACTTTTCGCACTTGTGTTAGTGTTGAAAAACCACTTTTCGCACTTGTGTTGGTGCAGGATACCATTTTTGCACTTGTATTAGTGTGGAAAAAACACTTTTTGCACTTGTGATAGTGTTGAAAAACCACTTTTCGCACTTGTGTTAGTGTTGAAAAACCACTTTTCGCACTTGTGTTGGTGCAGGAAACCACTTTTGCACTTGTATTAGTGTGGAAAAAACACTTTTTGCACTTGTGATAGCGTTGAAAAACCACTTTTCGCACTTGTGTTAGTGTTGAAAAACCACTTTTCGCACTTGTGTTGGTGCAGGAAACCACTTTTGCACTTGTATTAGTGTGGAAAAAACACTTTTTGCACTTGTGATAGTGTTGAAAAACCACTTTTCGCACATGTGTTAGTGTTGAAAAACCACTTTTCGCACTTGTGTTGGTGCAGGAAACCACTTTTGCATTTGTATTAGTGTGGAAAAACCACTTTTCGCACTTGTGTTAGTGTTGAAAAACCACTTTTTGCACTTGTGTTGGTGCAGGAAACCACTTTTGCACTTGTATTAGTGTGGAAAAACCACTTTTCGCACTTGTGATAGTGTTGAAAAACCACTTTTCGCAGTTGTGTTAGTGTTGAAAAACCACTTTTCGCACTTGTGTTGGTGCAGGAAACCACTTTTGCACTTGTATTAGTGTGGAAAAAACACTTTTTGCACTTGTGTTAGTGTTGATAAACCACTTTTCGCACTTGTGTTAGTGTAGAAAAACCACTTTTCGCACTTGTGTTAGTGTTGAAAAACCACTTTTCGCACTTGTGTTGGTGCAGGAAACCACTTTTGCACTTGTATTGGTGTGGAAAAAACACTTTTTGCACTTGTGATAGTGTTGAAAAACCATTTTTCGCACTTGTGTTAGTGTTGAAAAACCACTTTTCGCACTTGTGTTGGTGCAGGAAACCACTTTTGCACTTGTATTAGTGTGGAAAAAACACTTTTCGCACTTGTGTTGGTGTTGAAAAACCACTTTTCGCACTTGTGTTAGTGTTGAAAAACCACTTTTCGCACTTGTGTTAGTGTTGAAAAACCACTTTTCGCACTTGTGTTAGTGTTGAAAAACCACTTTTCGCACTTGTGTTGGTGCAGGAAACCACTTTTGCACTTGTATTATTGTGGAAAAAACACTTTTTGCACTTGTGATAGTGTTGAAAAACCACTTTTCGCACTTGTGTTAGTGTTGAAAAACCACTTTTCGCACTTGTGTTGGTGCAGGAAACCACTTTTGCACTTGTATTAGTGTGGAAAAAACACTTTTTGCACTTGTGATAGTGTTGAAAAACCACTTTTTGCACTTGTGTTAGTGTTGAAAAACCACTTTTCGCACTTGTGTTAGTGTTGAAAAACCACTTTTCGCACTTGTGTTGGTGCAGGAAACCACTTTTGCACTTGTATTAGTGTGGAAAAACCACTTTTCGCACTTGTGTTAGTGTTGAAAAACCACTTTTCGCACTTGTGTTAGTGTTGAAAAACCACTTTTCACACTTGTGTTGGTGCAGGAAACCACTTTTGCACTTGTATTCATGTGGAAAAAACACTTTTTGCACTTGTGATAGTGTTGAAAAACCACTTTTTGCACTTGTGTTAGTGTTGAAAAACCACTTTTCGCACTTGTGTTGGTGCAGGAAACCACTTTTGCACTTGTATTAGTGTGGAAAAACCACTTTTCGCACTTGTGTTAGTGTTGAAAAACCACTTTTCGCACTTGTGTTAGTGTTGAAAAACCACTTTTCGCACTTGTGTTGGTGCAGGATACCATTTTTGCACTTGTATTAGTGTGGAAAAAACACTTTTTGCACTTGTGATAGTGTTGAAAAACCACTTTTCGCACTTGTGTTAGTGTTGAAAAACCACTTTTCGCACTTGTGTTGGTGCAGGAAACCACTTTTGCACTTTTATTAGTGTGGAAAAAACACTTTTTGCACTTGTGATAGCGTTGAAAAACCACTTTTCGCACTTGTGTTAGTGTTGAAAAACCACTTTTCGCACTTGTGTTGGTGCAGGAAACCACTTTTGCACTTGTATTAGTGTGGAAAAACCACTTTTCGCACTTGTGTTAGTATTGAAAAACCACTTTTCGCACTTGTGTTAGTGTTGAAAAACCACTTTTCGCACTTGTGTTGGTGCAGGAAACCACTTTTGCACTTGTATTAGTGTGGAAAAAACACTTTTCGCACTTGTGTTAGTGTTGAAAACCACTTTTTGCACTTGTGTTGGTGCAGGAAACCACTTTTGCACTTGTATTAGTGTGGAAAAAACACTTTTTGCACTTGTGATAGTGTTGAAAAACCACTTTTCGCACATGTGTTAGTGTTGAAAAACCACTTTTCGCACTTGTGTTGGTGCAGGAAACCACTTTTGCATTTGTATTAGTGTGGAAAAACCACTTTTCGCACTTGTGTTAGTGTTGAAAAACCACTTTTCGCACTTGTGTTGGTGCAGGAAACCACTTTTGCATTTGTATTAGTGTGGAAAAACCACTTTTCGCACTTGTGTTAGTGTTGAAAAACCACTTTTTGCACTTGTGTTGGTGCAGGAAACCACTTTTGCACTTGTATTAGTGTGGAAAAACCACTTTTTGCACTTGTGATAGTGTTGAAAAACCACTTTTCGCAGTTGTGTTAGTGTTGAAAAACCACTTTTCGCACTTGTGTTGGTGCAGGAAACCACTTTTGCACTTGTATTAGTGTGGAAAAAACCCTTTTTGCACTTGTGTTAGTGTTGATAAACCACTTTTCGCACTTGTGTTAGTGTAGAAAAACCACTTTTCGCACTTGTGTTAGTGTTGAAAAACCACTTTTCGCACTTGTGTTGGTGCAGGAAACCACTTTTGCACTTGTATTGGTGTGGAAAAAACACTTTTTGCACTTGTGATAGTGTTGAAAAACCATTTTTCGCACTTGTGTTAGTGTTGAAAAACCACTTTTCGCACTTGTGTTGGTGCAGGAAACCACTTTTGCACTTGTATTAGTGTGGAAAAAACACTTTTCGCACTTGTGTTAGTGTTGAAAAACCACTTTTCGCACTTGTGTTAGTGTTGAAAAACCACTTTTCGCACTTGTGTTAGTGTTGAAAAACCACTTTTCGCACTTGTGTTGGTGCAGGAAACCACTTTTGCACTTGTATTAGTGTGGAAAAAACACTTTTTGCACTTGTGATAGTGTTGAAAAACCACTTTTTGCACTTGTGTTAGTGTTGAAAAACCACTTTTCGCACTTGTGTTAGTGTTGAAAAACCACTTTTCGCACTTGTGTTGGTGCAGGAAACCACTTTTGCACTTGTATTAGTGTGGAAAAACCACTTTTCGCACTTGTGTTAGTGTTGAAAAACCACTTTTCGCACTTGTGTTAGTGTTGAAAAACCACTTTTCACACTTGTGTTGGTGCAGGAAACCACTTTTGCACTTGTATTCATGTGGAAAAAACACTTTTTGCACTTGTGATAGTGTTGAAAAACGACTTTTTGCACTTGTGTTAGTGTTGAAAAACCACTTTTCGCACTTGTGTTGGTGCAGGAAACCACTTTTGCACTTGTATTAGTGTGGAAAAACCACTTTTCGCACTTGTGTTAGTGTTGAAAAACCACTTTTCGCACTTGTGTTAGTGTTGAAAAACCACTTTTCGCACTTGTGTTGGTGCAGGATACCATTTTTGCACTTGTATTAGTGTGGAAAAAACACTTTTTGCACTTGTGATAGTGTTGAAAAACCATTTTTCGCACTTGTGTTAGTGTTGAAAAACCACTTTTCGCACTTGTGTTGGTGCAGGAAACCACTTTTGCACTTTTATTAGTGTGGAAAAAACACTTTTTGCACTTGTGATAGCGTTGAAAAACCACTTTTCGCACTTGTGTTAGTGTTGAAAAACCACTTTTCGCACTTGTGTTGGTGCAGGAAACCACTTTTGCACTTGTATTAGTGTGGAAAAACCACTTTTCGCACTTGTGTTAGTATTGAAAAACCACTTTTCGCACTTGTGTTAGTGTTGAAAAACCACTTTTCGCACTTGTGTTGGTGCAGGAAACCACTTTTGCACTTGTATTAGTGTGGAAAAAACACTTTTCGCACTTGTGTTAGTGTTGAAAACCACTTTTTGCACTTGTGTTGGTGCAGGAAACCACTTTTGCACTTGTATTAGTGTGGAAAAAACACTTTTTGCACTTGTGATAGTGTTGAAAAACCACTTTTCGCACATGTGTTAGTGTTGAAAAACCACTTTTCGCACTTGTGTTGGTGCAGGAAACCACTTTTGCATTTGTATTAGTGTGGAAAAACCACTTTTCGCACTTGTGTTAGTGTTGAAAAACCACTTTTTGCACTTGTGTTGGTGCAGGAAACCACTTTTGCACTTGTATTAGTGTGGAAAAACCACTGTTCGCACTTGTGATAGTGTTGAAAAACCACTTTTCGCAGTTGTGTTAGTGTTGAAAAACCACTTTTCGCACTTGTGTTGGTGCAGGAAACCACTTTTGCACTTGTATTAGTGTGGAAAAAACACTTTTTGCACTTGTGTTAGTGTTGATAAACCACTTTTCGCACTTGTGTTAGTGTAGAAAAACCACTTTTCGCACTTGTGTTAGTGTTGAAAAACCACTTTTCGCACTTGTGTTGGTGCAGGAAACCACTTTTGCACTTGTAGTGGTGTGGAAAAAACACTTTTTGCACTTGTGATAGTGTTGAAAAACCATTTTTCGCACTTGTGTTAGTGTTGAAAAACCACTTTTCGCACTTGTGTTGGTGCAGGAAACCACTTTTGCACTTGTATTGGTGTGGAAAAAACACTTTTCGCACTTGTGTTAGTGTTGAAAAACCACTTTTCGCACTTGTGTTCGTGTTGAAAAACCACTTTTCGCACTTGTGTTAGTGTTGAAAAACCACTTTTCGCACTTGTGTTAGTGTTGAAAAACCACTTTTTGCACCTGTGTTAGTGTTGAAAAACCACTTTTCGCACTTGTGTTAGTGTTGAAAAACCACTTTTCGCACTTGTGTTGGTGCAGGAAACCACTTTTGCACTTGTATTATTGTGGAAAAAACACTTTTTGCACTTGTGATAGTGTTGAAAAACCACTTTTCGCACTTGTGTTAGTGTTGAAAAACCACTTTTCGCACTTGTGTTGGTGCAGGAAACCACTTTTGCACTTGTATTAGTGTGGAAAAAACACTTTTTGCACTTGTGATAGTGTTGAAAAACCACTTTTTGCACTTGTGTTAGTGTTGAAAAACCACTTTTCGCACTTGTGTTGGTGCAGGAAACCACTTTTGCACTTGTATTAGTGTGGAAAAAACACTTTTCGCACTTGTGTTAGTGTTGAAAACCACTTTTTGCACTTGTGTTGGTGCAGGAAACCACTTTTGCACTTGTATTAGTGTGGAAAAAACACTTTTTGCACTTGTGATAGTGTTGAAAAACCACTTTTCGCACATGTGTTAGTGTTGAAAAACCACTTTTCGCACTTGTGTTGGTGCAGGAAACCACTTTTGCATTTATATTAGTGTGGAAAAACCACTT